>NC_142807.1:38046128-38316154 GCF_049724085.1 Artemia sp. Qi Xiang Cuo
AAGAGAACTTGAACCTTTCTTCACTTCGTTGAGGAAATTGTAAATTGAACTAGAACTTTTTATTTTCCGGGAAAATATTCACAAGTATGGTATTGCTTTTTCTATCTTCCACCGAAAAATTTAGAATTTTAATTTAAATTTATTTATGTCTTTGCGAAATAAAGAACTGAAGTGGAAGATTTTTGTTTTCTCTGAAAAAATTAGAATTGAAGCGTGTTCTTTGGTAAAATTCAGAAGAGAACTTGAACTTTCCTTGACTTCATTGAGGAAATTGTAAATTGAACTAGAACTTTTTATTTTCAGGGAAAATATTCACAAGTATGGTATTACTTTTTCTATCCTCCTCCGAAAAATTTAGAATTGAACTTTAAATTTCTTTATGTCTTTGTGAAATAAAGAACTGAAGTGGAAAATTTTTATTTTCTCTGTTGAAATTAGAATTGAATTTTATTCTTTGGTAAAATTAAGAAGAGAACTTGAATTTTTCTTCACTTCGTTGAGAAAATTTTAAATTGAACTAGAACTTTTTATCTTCCGGGAAAATATTCACAAGTATGGTATTGCTTTTTCTATCTTCCTCTGAAAAATTTAGAATTGAACTTTAAATTTCTTTATGTCTTTGTGAAATAAGGAACTGAAGTGGAAGATTTTTGTTTTCTCTGAAAAAATTAGAATTGAAGCATGTTCTTTGGTAAAATTCAGAAGAGAACTTGAATTTTTCTTCACTTCGTTGAGAAAACTGTAAATTGAACTAGAACTTTTTATCTTCAGGGTAAATATTCACAAGTATGGTATTACTTTTTCTATCTTCCACCGAAAAATTTAGAATTGAACTTTAAATTTCTTTATGTCTTTGTGAAATAAAGAACTGAAGTGGAAGATTTTTATTTTGTCTGGTGAAATTAGAATTGAATTGTGTTATTTGGTAAAATTCAGAAGAGAACTTGAACTTTCCTTGACTTCATTGAGGAAATTTTAAATTGAACTAGAACTTTTTATCTTCCGTGAAAATATTCACATGTATGGTATTACTTTTTCTATCTTCCATCGAAAAATTTAGAATTGAACTTTGAATTTCTTTATGTCTTTGCGAAATAAGGAACTGAAGTGGAAGATTTTTGTTTTCTCTGAAAAAATTAGAATTGAATTTTGTTCTTTAGTAAAGTTCAGAAGAGAACTTGAACTTTCCTTTACTTCGTTGAGGAAATTTCAAAGTGAAATATAACATTTTATCGTCATATAATATATTCAGATTTATGGTATTACTTGTTATATCTTTCACCGAAAATTTTAGAATTGTCCTTTGAATTTCTTTATGTCTTTGTGACATATAGAACTGAAATGGACGATTTTTATTGTCTCTGGTGAAATTATTATTGAATGTTGTTATTTAGTAAAATTCAGAAGTGAAGTTGAAACTTTCTTCACTTCGTGGAGGAAATTTTAAATTGAACTATAACTTTTTATTTTACGGGAAAATATTCACAAGTATGGTATTGCTTTTTCTATCTTCCTCCGAAAAATTTAGAATTGTACTTTAAATTTCTTTATGTCTTTGTGAAATAAAGAACTGAAGTGGAAGATTTTTATTTTCTCTGGTGAAATTAGAATTGAATTTTATTCTTTGGGAAAATTCAGAAGAGAACTTGAACCTTTCTTCACTTCGTTGAGAAAATTTTAAATTGAACTAGAACTTTTTATTTTCCGTGAAAATATTCACAAGTATGGTATTACTTTTTCTATCTTCCACCGAAAAATTTAGAATTGAACTCTAAATTTCTTTATTTCTTTGTGAAATAAAGAAATGAAGTGTAAGATTTTTGTTTTCTCTGGAGAAATTAGAATTGGAGCATGTTATTTGGTAAAATTCAGAAGAAAACTTGAACTTGTTTTATCTTCTGCGAAAAATTTGGAACAGTATTTTAAATTTTTCATCTCTTCGAGACAGATCTGAACTAAAGTGGAAAATTTTTATATTATTTGGAAAATTAGAATTGATTAAAAACTAATTTCTTTTTCATTGAGAAAGTGGGTGAAAAAGATAAGTACTTCAAGTTGGAAAATGGGTTTAGGAGGGAAATTATGAAAGGAACTTGTTCTAAAAGGATATAATAACGCAATAAAAAGTTTTAAAAATGGAGAGGGGGTTCTTGGGTGGGGTCGGGGGCGGGCGTTGGGGGAGCCAGGGGCCCTGGCGGGGTGGAGGGGTCATATGGGAGCCTGAGGGGACCTTTGGGGACCGGGGTGAGCCTTTGGGGGTCTGGGGAGGGTCTTTGCACGTCTGAGAGGGTCCTTGAGGACCGACTGGTCCTTTGGGAGCCCGGTGGACCTTTGAGGACCGGGTGAGGGCCTTTGGGGGTCCGGGGAGCCCTTGAGCACCGATTGGGCCCTTTGGGGTCCGGTGGGTCCGTTGGGGGTCTGGGCGAGCCTTGAGGACCTGGGGAGGACCTTTGGGGTCCGGGGGACCCGGTGGGGGGCCGGTGGTCCCGTTGGGAGCCCGGGGGACCTTTGGGGACCAGGTGAGGGCCTGTGGGGGTCCAGTGGGTCCTTTGGGAGCCTGGGGGACCTGTGAGGACCGGAGGATGCCGTCTGGTGTGGTGGAGATCAAGGTGGGGGCGGGGTTAGACGTTTGAGGGGGGTTAGGGCCTGTGGGGACCTGGGCTGGGCTGTTGGGAGTCGGTGGTAACTTTGTGGGACAGTTGTGCTCCGGTGGGGGGTTGGGGTCACTTCTGGGTCGGGGGTGTGGCCCGTTGGGTGCCTGGTGGACCTTTGGGGGCCGGGAGTGGGCCCTTGGGGGGCCGGTGGGCCTGTGGGGAGCCGGGGGGACATTTGGGGGCAGGCTGAGGGCCTTTAGGGGTTCGGGGGGGCCTTTGGAAGCCCGGAGAGCCTTTGAGGACGGTGGGCTGCCTTGGGGGTTGAGGTAGGGGGATGGGAATCCTTTGGGGTGGGGGTGGGGGGAGCGTAACCCTTGGGGGTTGGGTATGGGGATCGGAACCCTTCGGGGTTGGGTTGGGGGATCGGAACCCTTGGGGTTGGGTAGGGGGATTGGAAGCCTTTGGGGTTGGGGTAGGGGGATCGAAACCCTTCGGGGTTGGGTATGGGGATCGGGACCCTTCGGGGTTGGGTCGGGTGATCGGAACCCTGGGGGGGGGGTAGGGGGATTGGAAGCCTTTGGGGGTGGGTAGGGGGATTGGAAGCCTTTGGGGTTGTGGTAGAGGACATCACAACACTGTTCAAATGGACCTTGTGTATTATAAGGACCACAGAGTTTCTCCCTCAAAATCTCTTCAAAAATCACCTTTTAAAATGTCTCTAGCTGTTTCGCCGAAATAGTTCCATAAAATAGCTAAAACTATTTCGCCAAAATTATCCCTAAACGGAATTTCGGCATGTTCCTTTTGTTTGGCATCTCTGCGCCAATGCATTTCAAATTATTTGGAAACCTTTTCGCGCGCTAAGATCAAAATGTCTGCTCGGAAACGATTCTCTTGTTAGAAACAACAAATTAATTCCCCTTTCGTGAATCAATTCTCTTTAGAACAACAAATTAATTCCCCTTTCGTGTCAATCAATCAATCATGACATCATCTGTCATGTGTGATCAAAACTTTGTCTCGGAGACAATTCTGGTCGAACTCCAAAGACATTAATTAACTTGACGTCATCTGTCAGACACTCCCTTGAAACAATTTGATTAATGACTGCCAACTCTAGACTGACCAGAAAAGAAAGTTGGCTCGGAAACGACAACAACATTGATCTCATTAACCACGTGTTCTCTCTAATGACTCTGTTCAAAACAATAACAACATTGATCCCATTAACCACGTGTTCTCTCTAATGACTCTGTTCAAAACAACATTGACCTTGGCATTTGGCCTCGGAAACAATAACAACATAGACATTCGCTGAGGGCGTGCCAAAAACACACCTGGAGAAAGAGGTCATTGACCGATTACGCAATCATTCTCCCTAATGACTCTATGCCCATATATGGTGTGGGGTCACGAGCTCATGAGGCATCTCTACTAACCGAAGACAGGCAGGGCTGATTTAAGATACTAGGGAATATAGGAGTGCTGTTACTGATGTTAAAAGTAAAGATTATCATCTAATAGTATCTAAGGTTAGTTTAAAGCTGAAATTTAGGATGGGTAACTACCTTCCGGGAAGCTAAGACGCTGGTAGGCTCCAAGATGAGAATTGAGAGAAACTTTCCAGCAACAATTGAGTACTAAACTGGAGAGTTTAAATTTGACAATGTAGAAGATAGATGGAAAATTTTAGGGAAATAGTTTGGGAAATCACTGATGAAACTTTCTTTGGGAAGAAAGTTTGAAACACAGCTAGGAATAGTAGTACAAATGCTTGATCTTTAATAAAAAGAGGGTTGGACAATAATTATCTGAATGATAGATCGCATGAAAATAAGAGAACTGTAAAGAAGGTAGAGAAAGCACTAAAATATGAATTAAGTATGTGTGAAGTGGAGGCCATGGATAGAATTGCCGAAGATCTGAAACATGTAGCTAGACAGCATAATAGTAAAATATTCCACTGGTATGTTAAAAAAACTGAGAGAGAATAGTAGATCTGGACTTGTCCCAGTTAAAGATAGGAGCGGGGTCACAATTAGTGATAAGGGAAGGGTTAAAGAAATATGTGCAAAACATTTTGAGAATATGCTAAGCCGTGATAGAGTTACAGAAAAAGATATAGAAAAGAATGAAAATGTTTTTGATGTGAAGAAAGATTTATTTTGTGAGGCAAAATTAGTGACAGTACTAAAAGGATTGAAAACTAATACAGCTCCAGGTGCTGATAGTGCGGTAAGTGGGATTTTTGAAAAAGGGGAAATACCAAGAGATTTTAGGAAAATTCTATCTAAGCCCCTCAATAAGAAAATAATGAGAGCGAGTGTGGTAAATAAAGAGGCATTAGCCTGGATTCTGTAGGAAGCAAATTACTAAATATGAGGATACTTTTTTGACTTAGAGATGCTGTAGATAAAGTTCTAAGAGAAGAACAGTGTGGTTATAGGAAGGATAAAGGATGCGTCGACCTAATGTTCACTCTTAGATTAATAATTGAGAACCTGAGTCATCAAATCCCTTAAATACTCAATTTTTTAGATTATAAACAAGCGTTTCATTCAGCTGATAGACGAGCTTAAGTGAAGGTCCTATTCTTGAATGGCATACCAGATAAATACATCAAAGTGATAAGTGCTGTGTACGAGAATAACATTGCGGCGGTTAAAGTAGGAAATGAGGTTAGTAACTGGCTTCGCATTAAATCAGGATGCGTCGACCTAATGTTCACTCTTAGATTAATAATTGAGAACCTGAGTCATCAAATCCCTTAAATACTCAATTTTTTAGATTATAAGCAAGCGTTTCATTCAGCTGATAGACGAGCTTAAGTAAAGGTCCTATTCTTGAATGGCATACCAGATAAATACATCAAAGTGATAAGTGCTGTGTACGAGAATAACATTGCGGCGGTTAAAGTAGGAAATGAGGTTAGTGACTGGCTTAGCATTAAATCAGGAGTTAAAAGGGTTGAGTTCTATCCCCATTATTGCATCATTTTGAAAGACTTTTTCTTAAGGAGAAAAGGAAAGACAATGGGAGAACAAGAATTCAAATGGGAAAGTAAAACTCTCCTAGAACTAGATTATGCTGATGATTTAAGCATTCTAGATGAAATTTTTGCCAAATGAATGAACTTCCAGATGTTTTGCGAGTTCAGAGTGCAAGGATAGGTTTAAAAAATTAATACTAAGAAGACTAAGTCACTAAGACTAGGGAAAAGTGAAGGTGCAGAGGTGATGTCGGGTAACAAATAGATCGATCAAGGGGACAGGTTGATTTACACAGGTAGTATTATTAGAAAAAAAAATGGTGCAGGCGTTGAAGATGTTAAAAGCAGAATAGCCAAGGCCTAGGTCTTTTGAAAAGTTTGGAAGAGTAGGAAGATAAGTCGGCGAACCATGATTAGAATAGTGGAAGCCACAGTAATAACAGTGGTAAAGTATGGTTCTGAAGCCTGGGCGCTCCCAAATTGGAGGAGGATTTGCAAAATGTTTTCTAGAGAAATTGTCTACGCATTGTTTTTGGTGCCCGACTGACTGACCATATCTTAAACAGTAAGCTGAACAAAAAAAGGGGTTCAGTACCGCTTTCTAAGGCTATATTGAGAGAAAGGCTGAGATGGCTATGACACGTTCTATGGGTGAAGAATGACAGATTGCTAAAGATTGTCCATGTCGGCCAACCGTCTAGGGCCAAACTCAAAGCAGGTCGTCCCCGAATGGGTGAGAGGATGTCTTAAGGAGAGATTTGAGTGAAATGAGAACTTCTTGGGAGGGTGTAAAAGGGGAGGCTTTGAATACTTTGAGATGGAGAAGGAGCGTGCGTAGCTGTGTTGGCCTCAGGCGGCTTGGTGCTGCAGTAAGTTTTTAGTAGTAGTAGTAGCAGTGCTAATAGGACAATTTTGATCAAAATTTATCTCAACATAAGAACAAAATTTCGTATGTTACCAACTCTGATGAAATCGAACATCATTTCTGAAATATATCCTACCATATTCTGGTTCAGAACAGTCATCTTACAATCTAAAGCAATTCCAAAAATAATCCCTGAGCAATACTGAGTCGAAATAAAGCGAACATATCACTCTAAATTTCTACTTTCACCAAACTTCTTTCTAATATATGCGTTCCATAACATCTTCTTCAGTGTCAGACAACTAGACAGCAGAGCTGATACTGACTGTTATTACTGCTGATATGACTGCTAGCCCCCCCTTACATCCTCTTTTCCCGAAACGCATTCAATTGGAATTGTGAGATAGCCATTTTGTTAAAAAATAGTCCAAAAATCATATATCAATGTCTTGGGGTGGACACAATTTCCTAGAGCCCATGGACAAGGGTTGTAAGTTATGCCTCGGGGCATATAAGGTTTTTATAGAACGGGTGGTCATATAAACTTTGGATCAGAAGAGGCTCATTTGATTGGAAGTCGGAAGTTAATACCCTTTTTAAGAGTCAAAAGTGAATGGAGGGCAATCAACCCCCGCCCCCAATCCTATCATTCCCCAAAACACATCCGATCAAAATTTTATGAGAGCTATTTTGTTCAGTATTGTTGAAAGGTCCAATAATTATGTCATTGAGGTTCAACCTCCCCAAAGTCCTCAGGACAAGGACTGCAAGTTAGGCAATTCGTTCATTGTCTACACATAATATGTTATTGAGAAAGGTATGCATGTTTGAACTTTACTTTCCAAAAAGACGATGGGCATTCAGGTAACCCTTTCAGATAATATTAAGGGGAGTCTTGAACTGAATTAAAACGCGTTATGTGTATACGGATTGTAAAAAGGATGTAAAATAGGAATAACTGAGTATATTAATTTTGAAAAATTCAGGAAATGATAAGGGAGATGATCAAAAATGCAATATTTGCATGCTACCAATACTACTGCAACTACCACCACCACTATTACCACACTACCACATTTACAGCATTGAGGAAAAATCTGAACTAAATTAAGACGCTATGTGCATGCACATTGTCAAAGTAGCGTATCTCAAGAATTGATTTGGGCACTAAGCTAGAGCTTTCAGAGAATTCTAAGAAAAGGAGGCCGTCTCACAAAAAAACAATATGTGCACAGTATTATTAATGCTACTGTTATTGCTACATTTACTACGACTACTACTGCTACTTCTATTACAACTACTTGTGAGACAACAAACATTGAGATGAGGCTCTCAAGAGGTATATGAACATAAAGGCAATCAAAATAACATCAGCAATGCCATAGCTATGACCGATTATAATAAGTTGAAACTTCCAGGACTTGATGAGAGGGATGTTCTACTGACCAAAAGGCAATATGTTAATACTGGAGCTGCTAGCAATAGTACCGCTAGTCAACACTACTACTAGTGATATGAATGCTACTACTGTGACTACTATTACAACTATGCATAAGGGTATGAAGCTGAAATTATCAAGGAATTTTGAAGCGGGAAGGTGAACTGAATCACAACACACCGTCTGTATGTAGGTTGTCAGAAAGGGGTAACGCAATATCTTAGGAACAGTTTGGTGTGAAGTTGAAACTGGCAGGGCTTGTTATGAGGGATGTTGAATTAACCAAAAGAAAATATTTGCAGCCTAATGCTTCTACTCATACTACTACTACTGTTACTACTATTACTACTACTGCCACTAAAGTGTATACTATTACTATTAATTCTACTGCCACTACTACTTCTGCTGCTATTAAAACTTAGGGTATTAAGGCAAAAATTTTTGAATATGTAGAAACTGTGTGGAACTAATTCGAAACACACTATGCCTACACAGGTTGTCAAGCGGATGCAATAGAAATGCGTCAGGAACGGCTGACGGTATTAAGTTGAAACTTTCAGTGAGTGTTGAAGGGGATGTTGAAGAAATCGGAGGTGCTTTCTCCAGACTACTAATAGGACTACTACAACTGCTGTTTCTACGCATGCTTATGGCGAAAATTTTAAATTTTTAAAGAATATTTAGGTGGATGTTGAACCAAATCAAACCAAACTATGAGCATGAGGACTTTCAAAAAGGTGACAAAACAATATCTGTAGAACAGCTTATATTATTAAGTTGGACCTTTAAGGATAAGTTGTGGGGGATTTCGAACGAACCCGAAGTAAATATGTGTATACTATTAATACTACCCCAAAAATTACTGTGACTTATGATGCCAAGAGTATTAAGGTGAAACTTTTAGGGAATATTTAGGAAGAGTTTCAATTAAACAAAAAATTGTATGCATGCAGGTTTTCAAAAGAGCATATAAGCAATAAACTGGTCTTCTAAGCTTGCGCCAGCGCACAGTCTTCGATATTAATAAGAAATCCAATTAGGATATGCTAAGATTGTTGCCAATAGAGGTAAATATAATAAACTTGCGTTGGCGAAGCTCTACTCAACTTTTTGAGACCATTCAATTCTTTTTGCTTTTGGAATTTTTCTCCTTCATAAGAAAAAAAAATTGAAAAGAATTCGGATTAATTATTTAAGGTTTTGTAAATTTTTGTTGTTTCTTCCTCCTTGGACAAAAAACCGGGTTCTTATTAACAAATTTCTTGTTCCTGATATTACGGTAAAATTAGAAGTACTACACAGAAAGCTTTCATATGCCGCTTGTATCCGTTTTTCTCCGCACCACCAACTTATCAGGTTTTTTCAGTCGTAAGTTATTTTTCCTTTTTTGTTTGTTTTTTTCTTTTTTGGTACTCCACGTTTTTTGGTATTGTAAAGAGTGAGTAACCATTAACTAGTATTAACAATAAAGACAGCTTGCGTCCATATTTCTCTACATTACTGGTTTATTAGATTCTGTAAGTAGTGAGTTTTTTTTTCTCTCTTCCCCTCCTTTTGTGTTTTTTTCTATTTTATTTTAGTGTTATTATTTTTTATGGGTTACTATGTAACTGGTTTCCTAGTGATTTCTATTTTGATTTGCATTGTATTTTTATGCGTTTTTTTTTCGTGTTACTCCACGCATTATACTTTTGTATAGTGTGGATTAGCATTAAATAATCATAATAATAATAAGCAACAAGACTCTACAATAGCTTTAAATATCAGTGAAACTTGTAAAGGAGCTAATTCGATTCAATATTAAAAGTTCTGGTGCCGTTTTTAAGTTTAAAAAGAGATCGGAGGGCAAGCGATCGCAAGCCCATTCATTTTCCAAACACATCCAGTCAAAATTTTGAGACATCCATTTTGTTCAGCATAGTAGAACGGTCCAGCAACTATGTCTTTAGGGATTTTGGGCCTGTCCATCCCCCCCCCCACAATTATGCAATTGGCCCATTATGCTTCTAAAACTGAATGTTGCTTTAAAGTAAATCAAAAGGCATTGTGTTTATGGTTGCAAATAAGACACCTCAGCAATATATCAAGCACGACTGTGGGTATTAAATTGAAACTTTTGGGGCTACTACTATTACTACTTCTACTCTTACAATTTAAATAAATAAAAAGAGTGTGTAAATAAAAAAGAACAGAAATTAATATATAAAACTTTTTCCACAAAACAAGTTTTTCAAAGAAAAGTAAAGAGCTCCATTAAGCATAAAATAACCAAAAATAAAGCCAAATAATCTTCCAAGCCTAAAACTACCAAAAATCACTAACAATAAATAAATGAGACTCAAAACGAGCAGAAATTACAACAAATAGCCAAGTCAAACTCAAAACGGGCAAAAATTAACATGATTAGGGCTGATAGCCCCCATGCCTTCTCAAGACCAGAACATACTTTGCGCTTTACTGAAAACAAAATACGTTGTAAGTGTTTTCACTTTTTATTACTTTCATAAGTACAAAAAAAATTATCAGAACTTTAAGGAATAAACATGAGTATCTTAATTAAACTGACAATCCACGGTCATTTGTTTCTTTTTCAATATATCGCTTCAGAAAATTCAACGTTGAGGCTGTAAGCAGATGCTCCTGAAGAATACAAGATAAGAGGAATCATAATAAATATTTCAATCCTGATAAAACACAACCTTGAATAAATATTCAGATCTTAGCACCAATTCACCTATAGGCTACACGAATTCAGGACTCATTTTTCCACGGATTCATGAATTGAGACCACAGGTACCCCCTAACCACACATATTTAGATTTTTTTTTATAGGACAAATGTTTTAACAAGGTACAAAATTTCCATCTGTTCAACTAAAATATATCTGTGAAAGACAATCGCATTAATTGAAGCCTCTGAACTCAGGCTACGCTGGTCATACACCTCCTTCTCTAAAGACACATTTTATACTTCTCCATTGTTCTGATTGAAATTCACATTTCAGAATGATGGGCCAATAACATGAAGTTTATGCAGGCAATTAAAGACAAAAAAGAACAATGAGTGAGGCTGGTTCCCCACTAATCACTTTTGATTCCTAGTGCGCTAGAAGTTCCGATTTCGGACAGAATTAGGTCCCAAAACAATCCCTAAGATCATTTCTTCTATAGAAAACGGTCGGGTAGAAAATTAATAAACATTATATGGGAGCCATATTGCTTTTCATTGCATCAATACTACTGTGTTGATTCTGATATGTCCACAAAATATGCTAATCTTACTCCGTAAATGGAATTTCGTCAACCAGGAAAAGATAAGTAATTTCTCAAGAAAAATTTACCTTGTTAATGCCTGTGTGCTCACAACAAGAGCAGTTGAACCTCTACCTACCCCCAGGGAGACTCAGATAAAACACGTAATAGGAAAACTTGGGCTTAAAGTCGACTTTCTCAAGAGAGAGCCCCTCTCCCCTCCAACCCAGCAATAGCCTATATTACCCCCTGATCCCACCAAAAATTTGAACGTCTTCAACTATGCCCCATGGGTTTTAGACTCAAGAAACTGGATCAAACAGGGACTAACCTTGCATTCCAATGTCTTTTTCATCATCAGAGCTTAGTCCACGCCTATCGTCACCCGTTTCGTTTTTGATCATTTGTAGCTCATGTAGATACCTTCTTTTGGTGCGTTCTTCATGCTGATATGCATTTCTCATAGTACTTGACTGAAGGAATCGTGTTTTCATCCTAATGGGCTGACTTGGCCCTAACTGTAACGCAACATCAATTAAGGACTGCCTTGATATTACTATATCTTTCAACAACTGTTGGTGATATTCAAGCATTTGCTTCCTAAATAAAGAAAAATTCGAACTTGAATTATTGCGTACAACTACGGTCAATTGTAAATAAAAACCCTGAAAATAAATCTCGTTTAACCCAATCCCAGTTCAACCAAGGCTATGGGGGGTTATGTCACTCCATACGCATAGATATTTGAGCTTTTGACTATTTTGAATGTCAAAATTTTGATCAACTATTTTTGGAGGGAGGGCAACTACTGCAGGATTTGCATACTGCGTTATTTGTGCTTTACTGGAAACAAATTATATTACAAATATTTTCTTTTGTACTTACGATATTGAAAACAAAAATAAAAATCGTGAAGTAATATCTTAAACTGCTGAGCTTTCAGCTACTAATTTCATTATATATCTAATATTCAGTTTCATTTTATTATTTCTTTCAAAGGACTGTTCGAGACACTTACAGCTTTCAAAGGAATAATATGCAAATATTTTCTTTCATACTTATTACAAAATTGAAAATAAAAATAAAATTACTGTGAAATAAAATGTTGAACTGATGAGCTTTCAGTAACTAATATCATTCTATATCAAATATTCAGTTCAATTCAATTAGTTCTTTCCAAGACTATTCAAGACACGTAGATTTTTCAGTAAAGCGGCAATGACGCAGTAGGCTTTAGTCTTTTACAATTACGGAAGGGGGTAGTATCCAAACTCTTGTATCTTTTGATAAAATATTCTGACCCTTAGCAGCTCTTGAGATATTGCTATGCCGGGTTGATTAAATGGATGAACATAGTGTCTTTTTATTTAGTTATAAATTTCTTCAAGCATCCCCTAAGGGTTAAGCAGAGTTCCATATACCCTGAAGGTTTCAACTTAATTCTCTCAGCCGTTCATGAGCTATTGCTGTTGCAGCCTTTTGACAATCAGCATGCACATAAGCTGTTTTGATTTTGTTCAATATCCCCTAAAATTCTCTGAAAGCAGTCAAGAATAAATGTAGTACCAGTTGCAAGCAATCGCAGTCATAGTCGCAAGTTGTCGCAGTCGGAAGTAATCACTGTTGTAGTCGTAACTGGTCGTATTTTCAGTAGCAGAAGTAGTAGTAATAGTAGTAGCCTTAAAAGTTTCAAGTTAATACCCTTGCCCGTTCCTAAAATATAGCTGATATGCGTTTTTGATAACATGGATGCAGATGATATCTTTTTATTTAGCTCACGATACCCCTCAACATTCTGCAAAATTTCGCCAAAATACCTTAAGTCTTTTCAGACGCGATAATGATCAAACATTTCCCCCTTTCCCAATGATAAATCCTGCATGTTAAAAATGGAAAAATTGGATGATTTACAATCCTTGCCCCGGGGAATGAAGGAGCATTTGATTTCTAATCAAATGAGCCTCCTTCAAAGTTTATACGACCACCCCTTCCATAAGAGCCTTATATGCCCCGGGGAATAGCTTGCAACCCTTGCTCAGAACTCGGGGGGGGGGGGGTGAGGGGTGTCAACTCTGGGAGCATTGTTATATGATATTTAGAGTATATTGAACAAAAAAGTCATCTCAAAATTTCGATCGAATTCATTTGGGGAAAAGAGGGCGTGGGGTGCTAGTTGCCCTTCGATCACTTTTGACTGTTAAAAAGCGAACTAGAACTTTTAATTTCCAATCAAACGAGGGGCCTCCAAAGTTTATACGATCACACCTTCCATAAAAAACCTTATATGCTCTCGGGGTATAAGTTACAGCCCTTGCCCCTAGGTTCTAAGTGGGTTGTCATAACCGTGAAGAAATTGTCATATGATCTTCGGACTTTTTTGAACAAAATGGCTATGTCCAAATTTTAATCGGATTCATTTGGTGAAAAGAGGGCGCAGGGGCTAGTTGCCCTCTGATCACTTTTGACTCTTAAAAAGGAAATTAGAACTTTCAATTTCCGATCAAATGAGCCACCTCTAAAGTTTATGCGACCACTCCTTCAATAAAAAAAACCTTATATACCCTCGGGTTATAGCTTACAACCCTTGCCCCGGGCTCTGGGGGGTTGTGTTAACCCCCGAGGCAATGTTATATGATCCTGGACAATTTTTAACAAAAAAGCAATCTAAAAATGTCGACTGAATGTATTTGGAGAAAATAGGGCATAGGGGAGGGGGGGGTTACTTGCCCTCCGATCACTTTTCACTCTTAAAATGGAACTACTAATTCCGATTTCCCATCAAATGAGCCTCCTCCAAAGCTTATACGACCACCCTTTTCATTAAAACTTTTAATCACTTTTGACTATTAAAAAGGGAACTAACATTTCCAATTTCCAATCAAATGAGTCTCCTCCAAAGTTTAGACAACCACCCCTCCTATAACAACCTTATATTATTGTTATTATTTGTTAAAAACCCGTCTTCATACAAGAAGAAAATGACGGAGCACTACAAAAATAGCAAAAGAGCAAAAGATACAACCATGACAATGTAACTAGTGTAGAAGAAGTTGGTTCCAAGCATGTTTAGAAATATTTCGGTTCTGCTTTTCCATAAGTTTAGCAACGGCTATTACTAGGAGGATCTACTATATGAAGACTATTGTCGAGCTTTGAACTACGTGTCCAAATTAGATATCTCACCAGATATTTTGCAAAAAGGAAGAAAGTGGAGCTGATTTTCAATTTATCGGTATTTGTAAGAATCTTCCAGAAGGGTGCAATGTAGAGGATGTCGGGAAGAGCAACAGTGTTGTACAGCGTTGCTAGATAACGGCGATTGAAACGAAGCTTAGCACACTTTGAAAGCATATGAAGCTGAAACGCGGCCTTTGATGCCTCCTGTTAGGAGATGATGAGTGTGAGCAATTTTATTTCAAATGGGAATACCAAGATAAACAGTATGGTCAGACAGGTGGAATTTTGAATTTCCAAGTACAATTTGATCAGGAATTGGGCCTTTCCGATTATAAAGCACTACGCTTCATTAAATTCAAGACCAGATTTTAAGAATTCTGTTTGCAGTTTCTGGAAAGTTTCAGAAATTTATTCCAGAGATCGGCTTAGGTTTAAAATGTCATCAGCATAAGTGATTAAGGAGATATCGAGCCCAAAAAGAGCGCAAGGCATCTCACATTGGTCCTGAGCTTCAAGGGCATAATTATTGAAATAAACAAGGTGAAGCAATGGCAGCTTGCCTGGCTCCACTCTTAACTGGTGCAGATCTATCCAGTGGCCTTTGTCATTTCATCTTGCTTAAGAAGTATTTTAATTCGGGCTCATAGCTTTGCACACATGTTCCTTTGAGATCTGATAACAACCGTATTTACTCCTCTTTTAGCAGCCCTTAAAAACATAAGGGGGTGGATCAGGGAGTCAAAGCCGCGGCGAACGTCATAACTCGCCAAGGCAAGTGAACTACCTGTACCAGAAGCATCAAGCAGAGCATTAGTAACAACCGCAAAAGCATCTGCACATCCAATGCCATGTTGAATGCCAAGTTGATGCGGAGGCGCGTAACATTTTTCTTCAGGCCCTAAAATGAACAGTAGTTCATAAAGCTTGCATAAAATAGTTGATACAGTTATGGGTCTGAAAGATTGCATTGATGTTTCCTTATTTTCAGAATAGGAGAAAGATTTCCCATAGAGAATGTTGACGGAACCAAACCTTGTGTAAAAATCATCTGCAATAGTAACGTGAGATGTTCTCAAGGCGCAGGACCTCCATCTTTATTTGTAAAGCGTGAATTCCATCCATGCCTCGTGACAGCTTTGGAGTGAATGCACGCGTAACAGCTGGTGGAAAGAATCTCCCGGAACATAACTACAACCCTTGCCCCCGGGCTCTGGGAATTGCGTCAACCCCAGATGCATTGTTATACGCTCTTTGGACTATTTCGAATAAAATGGCCATTTCAAAATTGTGATCGGATGTATTTGGAGAAAAGAAGGCGTGTGGGGGGCCTAGTTGCCTTCCGATTACTTTTGACTTTTAAAAAGGATTCTAGAACTTTCAATTTCCAATCAAATTATCCTCCTCCAAAGTTTATACGACCACCCCTTGCATAAGAACCTTGTATGCCCACGTGACATTACCTTCACAAACTTGCTCCCGGGCTCTGGGGTTGTGTCGACCCCAGAGTTCTTATTAACTGATCTTTGGCCTATTTTGAAGAAAATGGCTATCTCAAAATTTCGATCAGATACATTTGGGGAAAAGAGGGCATGGGAAGGCTATTTGCCCTCCAATCATTTTTGACTCTTGAAAAGGGCACTACAACTTCCAACTTCTAATCGAATGATCACCCCTTCCATATGAAGTGCCTCTTGGGAAAAACATAAAACATTGAAGCCTTATAGCCTTTACTATATGCAACGCTACAGCGTTGCCTCTGACAGTGCCCACTAAATTGAAGCTATCTACTTGATCGACCTTCTCGTTATCCATTATTACCTCTGCGCCTTCATATATTTACAGTATAAACAACTTAGTCTTCTTACTAATAATTTTCAAACCTATTCTTGCACTCTGAACTCTCAAGGCGTCTGCAAATTAATTTATTTTATTAACATTTTGATCTAGAGCAATCGCATAATCTGTATAATCTAAGCGTAGAAGATTTTATCTCCGCATTTGACTCCAAACCATCCCATAGTCTTTGTCGTGTTCCTTAGAACAAAGTTCATCAAAATTATCCATGTAAATGGGAATGGAACACAGCCCTGCTTAATTCTTGATTCAATACCAAACCAGATACGAACCTCAATTTTTACCTTCACTGCAGTAGCTTTGTTTTTGTACATAAAACTAAGTACAATAATGTAATTACCTGGTATACCATACAAGGATAGAACCTTTTCTAAATCTCTTTTATGGACTGACTTTTGACCTCGGTAAGATTAGTGCGGCAATAGGTTGCCTATAGCAGTGGTTTTAGTAGTAGATGTGTCTCCCATATTTTCTTCGAGGAGTCATCATAAAAAAGGATAATAGTCAAAAATTGAGGAAGGGTTTATTAAGTGGAAACCGAATATTATGGTGCATTTTAAAGAGCCAAAGCCAATCAGATGGTAAAGTACAGGCCCTAAGACCAACCATGTAACCCGAGCAACATCACAGACGCGCAAGGCATCGAATGCGAATAAAAAGTGACTTAAGATTTAAAAGTGTCTCTCGGGGATGACTTGATAAGTAAAGCCCCAGATGTAAGGGCCACAAATCTTGCAAATAGCTCATCCTTCGTAGATTCGGCGTTGAAGAAAAGTGGAAACGTTTCACCTTGTTTAAATCAGAGACATGCAAAGATACTAAACCTCTATGATTCAAGAACACAAAGTGGACTCGCAGTCCTTATTTGTGTCAAAATTGAAAACTAAGAGTTTTTGTGACTACTAACTACAAATCTGAGGCTAATATTGCAATATTGACGTGCAAAATAAAAATACGTTTAGTACATATTTCATAAATGATAGACGTATTATACTATATTATGACCAAAGTCATAACAGGATTCTCTATCTTTCTGATTTGAGTGCTTATCTTAGATCCCTTTGGCTAGTAGCCCTCCAAGCCCCCTGTCCACAACTTTACATACATATAAAGAATGTATGCCACTCTCGAATCCCGACGATTCGAGAATGATCTTATTGTTTAAGAATGATCTTATATAACTTGATGTACTAAGTGAAAACACATTAAGTAAACATTGCACAATGGGGTTGGACTTTCACTAAAGTTGCTATTCAGGGTTAGAACTTCCACTAAGGTTCTCGGCTTTTTAATTACATATCTAAGGGTTAGCACTGCAATGTAGATGTCTAGATTCAACACACGTTAAGTAGCTTACATATGTCACAAATAGTGGGCACCTTTCTTTTATTAAAATTTGAGTCATACAACAATTTTCAATCCGGCTGAAAGGAGGGTCCTCAGGGTCCCATGCAGCCTAAATGCCCAAAATGAAAACAAGTTAACCAAATATTTTACAACAGATGGAGATATTGGGTACTTTGTCCCCTTTAACAGCCCATTCCTTAATTCTGTACCTCTTTTGACTCATCTCGATTCCTAAGTGGTTAAATGTTAATCATCGAAGATCATATATCTTGTAATAAGGCTTCCATAAATCAAAATATACTAAATTCATGTCTCATGAAATGATACATGAAACCGATGCTGCTTTTTGAAGGTATGTAAGCTTGCTCATTACAATTCTAAGGCAACTGCTGCAAGGCAGAAGTTCAAAATCATAGCACATTACGTAAATATTGACAAATAGAGCACGATTTTCCCCTAAGCTGATATTTAAGGATACCTGAGTTGGTCGATTATAAATCAGAGATTAATATTACGGCATAGAAGTCGAAACCAAAACTCATCAAGGACTTATTTCACATATAGTCTTTAGTTTTCACCAAAGTTAGTGTTTATGGACTTCAGAGATTGTTGATTACAAATCCAAGGCAAAAACTTTAATATTAAAATTCAAAATTAAAACACGTTAAGTGCGAAATTAACAAGTAGTTAGAAAACTAAACAAGTCAATGAATATGTTTCAACTTTTATACCCAGCTGTTTTATTTGTCTTTGCTTTGTCTTTGTAAACTATCTTATTTATTTATAACTATATCTTTTTCCCCTGCAAAATAGTGACACTCCATTTAAAAGAGCGATGGCTAGTTCCTGTTGAAGGAGATAAAATTTAAGGGGAAATTGTAAAATTTTGAGATTGCTAAGGGGCTGGGCAAAAAGCCCCTCTCCCTTTCTCCTGCATATATGCCTACCCCTCCTCTTAATAACTTTAGTTCATTTCCCAGTCCATTCCAAATGACTAATCAACGTTGAGGGATCTTGGCAGTCTGTGAAAAATCTGTTATCCCTACGTTTTGTTTGTCGACATTGGGTAGGCTATAAAAAAAAAAAGGAAAATTGCTTAGCCCTGAATCCAGAACTAGAAAATTTTACAAGATATAGTAAGCACTCACCTTTTCAGAACTTTTTGAGTTTTTTTTTGTAATTCGAGAAGAGGAGGACTACAGGGCTTGAACCATCCTTCCCATAACATTGAAACAAATTCTTCTAAAGGATTCCCAAACTGGAAACAGGCAGAGTTGAAGAGCATATTCAAAGTTTCTTCTTGTTCTTTATCGTTACTTTCTGGATACTTTGGAAGATAATTATTCTAAAATAAGAGTATATTGAAATATTCAAAAATTTGATAAAACATAACAACTTTTGAAAATAAAGAAAACGAACAAAAATAATCAAACAGTAACACTAATATGAAGGAAAAATAATAAAAAAAAACATACAGGGTTGAAATCCTTAGTGAGCTTTCCTTTTCATTCTCTTGTCAGCTGTAGGCAGATCCATTGTCAGATGGTTACCTCTCTAGCGACAGCACAAGCTAGATAGGTAAGGATAGATTAGCTGATCTTTTTACACCCACAATAGATGCAGTTGTTGTTGCACTTGTATTTATGAGTTTTGATGTACAAATAGCAAGTTTTTATATGCTTTTCTTTTTCTTTACGATTTATTTGGTACAAGGGAATAAGTCTAGATAATGAAGGAAAGGTTTACCTCAACAATGTTGTCAGTTAATGTTTCCTGATTCAGGATATATATCCTGATAATGAAGATAATCAACTAGTCGGGGAATTATATGCCACTATTTTACTTCTTTTGCTGCCTACTAGACAAAAAATTATATGAGCCTCCTGACATTGGGTAAACTATATGAACATTATATTTTTTTTATGTTTATAGATCTGTTGTGTTTCTTCTATTTTTGTGTTATACGATCTTTTGATTTAAATAAAATAGTGAATTGAATATCCTTTTGAAGATTAATATGCAAAGAAGGTAATATCATTTTCAGTTAGGTTTGCCTTCTGCTTGGTTTGACCTGTAGTAATTGCCCTGTTCAAACAAGAGGTGTCTAGCGGTGGTCTATGGATCCTAAATTCTTCTATTTCTTACCGAGGCAAAAGAAACGGTGTCCAGCGGTGGTTATCGCATCCAAAGTTCTACTATTTATTGCAAAAACAAGTTCTAAGACTGGTAAATAAGTATACTGGTGAAACATGATAGACACAAACGAAAATCTTGAGAACAAAAAGAAAATTCAACCGAGGAGAATTTCTACCAGTGAAATGGAACGACACGGGCTACCTTACTGAAATAAAACGAAAACCTTTTCGCATTTAATAAGCAAAGTGGCCCGCTTTCTCGATTCTTATCTGTTCTTTTTGAGCAATGTGTTTTCTTCATTCACTTTCTTCATTTGCGAATTCTTTTGGAAGATTAAACATATAATAATCTTAGTTTTAACAAAGCATTTTCAAAACGGCACACAAAAAAGTAAAAAGCGACATTAACACCCAAGCTAAGCAGAAACAGTCATGAAACAATTTAAAATTAAAACGAACATATGTTACAATGGCCCCTAAAACGAACAGAACGTAAAACAAATTATCAAGCCAAACTTGAAACAAAAAGAGATTACCATTAACTTCAGAGTGCTATCTAGCGGCAAGTGTTGCTTTCGAGTGTTATTTTCAAGTAAAATCAACTTTTCGAATTCTTTGATAATATTACTTTATTGAATTAGATGGCATAAGACGCATGTTCTAAAGACTGACTGTGAACTGTTTATACACAAAAAAAAACCTTGTCTTGAATTGTGCTCAAGTGCCTTACTTTCTGCAAAAATAATTACAGACGTTACAAGCTATCTGTGATTTTCTGTGAAGCAGCGTCATCTGTTTTTCTCACTTGAGAGTCTATTGTGATGGCATGTACCGCCGGGATATTGTATACAGCCCCGTTCTGAACTTTATACAAAATAGTATCGAAAAAACCTTCTCTACAGATATTGTGAAGAAATACATATCTGAATTTTTATGCTCACCCAGGTTTCCAAAGCAAGGGAACAAATCTTCCAGTTTTGCTATCCTGGGGAATCTCAGCTGAAGAGAGTGGGTGGAAACGCGGTTATCAATAGTGTATCTGATATTATTGGCGCTATCACAAACTGTGATGCTGATGATATTGGTCTGCTATACTTTGTTATCCGTCGCCCCATTGAAGTTACCCTCATTCCTGCCGATGCTTATTTTGCACTGAGTTACCATGTAAACTCCTGTCTGTCAAGTTATGTTCTTTAACTGACTGTGTAAGAGCTATCCTGCCAGAACAATCGGACTTCTTCCGTCGTCAGTGCGTGAGCGTTCTGTCTCTTCGAAACCGTCCTATGAAGTTATTCTGAAAAGCTCACCTACCGACCTCAAAGATCCTATTGAGCGCAAATAGATCCTTGATATCCTTACGACCATGACGGTGTCGCAAGTGTGAGACTCAACCCTGTCAAGAAAATATGGGTATTTCGAACCCTAGATAAAGCCTCAGCTGAGTCTCTCGCCACAACTGCTACTTCTCAGCTAAATGTGTCCACTTATGTTCTTAATCGAAAAATACACGGTATTTTGAGTGACATTTCTATTGGTGTGCTAAAACCAGAGCTCATTAATAAGATTCCCAGTCTTATTAAAGCAATGAAAATAAGAATTTCACATTCTTCCATCTCAAATTCCTTGACTAAGGACCCTTACCTTAGACCTTAGCTCCTCCTTTACCTCCAGAGACACACAGGGCATCCGTTAACAGCCTCCAATCATCCCGCAAATGAGCTGCGGCGTAGATGTCCTCCCACTCTGGGATTAAGGATGCATGAAGGGCTCTCTTGTCCCGCTCATATGTCCTGCGAAGCGTGTTTTTGGGGCTTCCTCGCCAACGCGTGTCGTCTGGTTGCCACTGGAGAAGCACATTTGGTAGTCTCGATCCTGGCATACGGATAGCATGGCCAAGATAGCGCCATCAGCGACTCGAGGCTGGTTTGTGTAGTGGCGAATTTCCAAGTTTGTTATCTTATCCTTCCAGTTAATATTCAGGATACGTTGAAGACAGTTGTTTTTATACGCAGTGAGTCGTTTTTCCTGCTCAGCTGTGAGTTTTAAACATTCCATCACGTACGTTAAGATCGAAAGGACGTTGCTTCTGAAAAGGCGAAGTTTTAGCTCGAGTGAGTACTTCACTGATCTCTAGACTGGTCGAAGTCGTTGAAATGCCGAGCTGGCCAGGGCCATTCGTGTTCTCAGCTTTTTTCGGAATCGCCACTAAACGAGACGGTGCCACCAAGATAATAGAAGTCGATGACTTGCTCTATGCTTTCAGTCCCCAACTGGATATTCAACGGTGAGTTAGTGGTTGACATCACTTTGGTTTTGGGGGCGTTGATATGTAACCCAAACTGCTCGGCTCTTTCTGCTAACTTGCATAACAAGTCTTGAAGTTTATTTTTCTCTTTCTCCATCAATCCAACATCGTCTGCAAAGTCGAGATCTTGGACTAGTCTGCCTGCAATTTTGATCGTGTATTCATCAATTTGTGTTAATATGTAGTCCACTATGAGAATAAACAGGAATGGAGACAATACGCATCCTTGTTTGACACCTGTCATCACTTTGAAATATCTTGTATTTCCTTAGGAGTTTCTCACGCATTATTCCGTGTCTTCGTACATTGCTATGACAAGACGAACCAGCTTTTCAGGAATACCGTAGAAGATCAGGATCCTCCACAGTATTGGGTGGTCTATTGAGTCAAACACTTTTTCAAAGTCAACGAACAATATATAGAGACGTAGTCTCCATTCGTATGATTCTTCAAGCATGGTGCACAGTATGAATATCAGATCGGCGCAAGATCTTTTTGGTCGGAAACCATCTTACTCCTCGCGTAAATGCGGGTCTAAGGAAGCTTGAAGTCTTGTCAGGATGATTATGCAGAAGAGTTTTCCGGGTCTCGAGAGGAGGTTGATGCCTCTGTAATTGCCACAGATTGTCGCGTCTCCTTTTTTGAACAATTTAATAATGGTTCCTGCTTTCCAGTCTTTGGTGACTTTTTCTTTTTGCCAGACGAGGGAAAAGAAGCCCAGCCATTACGAAAGGGACCTGAGGATCGATGACTTGACTATTTCTCGAGATTTACGGTCACTACCTAGAGATTTTCCATTTTTCAGCTTATTCGAGGCTGAAAGGATCTCATCCGCCGTTGGCTCGTCTTCGTTAATGAGGAGATCCAAAAAATGGGCTGTCCGGAATATCTGGTGGAACAGAAGGGGATGGGCGGTTGAGAAGGCTTTTGAAGTAATCCGCCTATCTATTTTTCCGGTCATCTGGATTGATTAGCAGTCTTCCGTTTTCCTCTTTTACTGGTCCATCTTATACGTTGGTCATCCCAACGATTTCTTTAGCTAGGCGGTACACAGCTCTCGTGTCACCACGTCGGGCTACTTCTTCTGCCATTCTTGCTTACCCATTGAGGTGCTATCGCTTGTCTAATCTAGCACTTTTCTTCACTTCTCTGTCCACTTCTTTATACGCTATGCCTTTCATGACGTCAGAAGAGGGATCATTACTGAGCGTACTCTGTTTTATTTTCTTGCAGTCTTCGATCAAGTCCCATGCCTTCTGGGATATCCACTGTTCCTTTATTGACTTTTTAAACTCAAGAACTTCTTCAGCAGTTTCTGTGTAGTTCTGTTGCATAATCGTCCAAGGTTTTTCCACGTCTTGTGGTATATCAGCAAGTGCCTCGAATCTGTTCGACAGATTAATGCTGAATTGTCTCCTAACATCCTTGTCTTTGAGGTTCTCCACGTCAAAATTTCTTGGCAATTTTGTTGGTTTTCGAGATTTGTTGGAGCGGAGTTTCAACTTGAGTGTTGCTACAAGAAGTTCATGGTCCAACCCGAAGTTCGCACTTTTGTAACTCCTCGCGTCTTTCAGACTAGTTCTCCACCGTCGTCGGATCAGAAAGTGGTCAATCTGATTTTTGACAGTTTTGTCTGGGGATGTCCATGTATACTTGTGGATATCTTTGTGCTCGAATAATGTACCTCCTATCAACAGGTCGTTCGACATGGCAAAGCTGACAAGACTTCACCATTTTCGTTGACAGTCCAAAGTCCGTGATGTCCCAACACCTGGGATCAATAAGATCAGTCCTGACCAACATTCGCATTTAGGTCGCCTGCCAAGCAAGTGACGTCATGGAGAGGGATAGAGTCTAGGACAGACTGAAGGGTTTCATAAAAATCGTCTTTCGAGGCTTCATCGGCATCATTTGTTGGTGCATAGCAGATGCATTAGCGACAGCTTTGCATGTTTAGATGTAAATCGTGTATACAGGATTCTGTCGTTAATCGGCTTCCACGAGCAGAGAGATTTTGCTGCATTTGGGTTCAATACAGCTCCGACTCCAGCTGCATGTCTGTCCGCTTTTCCGCAGTACAGTACTGTATAAGTCATGTTGCTGTTTACTACTTTGAGCTTCTTTTCTCCGCAGCCTTTCCATTGTGCTTCGGTCACTGCAAGGATGTCAAGCCGAAAGTTTCCGCACTCTTGTAGAACTTGTTCAGTTTTTGAAAGAGCCTACATGGTCCTTATGTTCCAAAATCCAATTCGTACTGGTTTATTTGCGTTCAGAAATCTGGTCGAGGGGCATTCATGGGTCTTCATCATATTTGGATTTGATCCAAAGCTTTTCACTGACGTTTCTTTAGGATATTCTTTTTCTACGGGAGCGACTTACTAGGCCACTGCCTAACCGGTTTCTTCGGCTCGGCTAGGGGCAGGGACGCCAATCCCTGATCGAGGGGCCGGAACCCCCCGGTGCCTGCCCAAAGGTAGGCACCTTGACCAAGGTGCCTTGGTTCTTGACGAAGGTGCCTTGAATAAAGCTAAGAATGATGGTTTGCGTTTGGGATATGAGTTTTTTAGAATTAAACCTTACCAGAAAATACCTCCTAGATGTTACTGCAAATCATTGAACCACATTGTTGGTAATTGATCACTCTGTCCAACCGACCAGAAGTGTTCAAGGCGCTCGGCTGGACATTCTAACACAAGTAATAATCCGTACATTGCTAGCCCAAATTCTGCTAATTACAGGGGTGATCAAGTTTCCTATAGTCTCAGATACCCCGTGTTAGAAAAAGCTTTGAGCATGGATAAGAAATAACTGTTAATGGCAACAGATTGCGCTTTGTTTCACTTACTATGAACGGAAACAAAGACAAAGATCTTCTGTAACCAAAGACAAATCAAACGCTTGTGCTTCAAATTAAAGGAAATTACAAGCCACGGTTCTAAGGGTATGTAAATCTTTCTTATATTCTTTTCCTTTGTCTTGCACTATAGGGCTGATTAAATATAAAAGAATTGGCATCAAGATAGCAATGATATAATCCCAGAAACATAAAGATTTTCATAATTTTCTTATAATTCATTTTATTTGTTTTAATACGTTTTGAACTGTTTCAAATGTCAAAAAGTTTACTGTGTTTTGTTTATTATTTTTTTCAAATTTGTATTATGAACTGCTGTGACCAGTGAGTCTTAATTCCTTTGAATAGGCATAGAGCTTGGGCTGTTTTTGGACTATTAAATAATTCTTGGAAATGTAAATGATGCTGTTTTTGCCAATGTTCCAGTAAAATCAATTTTAGCTCCATCCTGAAGCAGGCAAACTCATATCAGAATCTAGTCAAATTTACAACACAATTATCTGCTCTATTTCAACGTTTCATTCATCTATTCCAGCAACTTTCCAAAAAAGCAATGTGCCCTAAAATAGAATTAAATAAGAAAAAACAAGTTTTTTTCAAATGAAAGTAAGAAGCAGCATTAAAACATAGAACGAACAGAAATTATTACGTATATATGGGGGATTGCCACCTCCTCAACACCTTGCTCTTCATGCTAAAGTTTTTAGCACTTTAAAAAACATTCTTATTGTTCTAATTAAACAATCCTTGTGTTTCACAAGTTCTTGAGCATTGGGACAAAATTCAAACTTAAGCGTAGAGAAAGGTGTTGAGGAGGGGGCAAAACACCTCATATACGCAATAATTTCCATAACTTATTAAGTTTTAATGTTGCTCCTTACTTTCAGTTGAAAAAACTTTTTTTTTCATTTAATTTCTGATTGTGTTTTACATAATGCCAGAAAATCTGTCTCCACCTCCATAAAAAAATCCCCCTCCCCATGGAAATATCCTCTAGACGTTTCAATTCTGGTAAAAATTTACTCCGGACAATTACCCTTAATATCTCCACGCGTAAAATTGAGGCGGCAAAGAGAAACTAAGACAAAAAATTAAGCAGGAAAAGCGGGTTTTAATTTTTATAAAGCAGTGAATACAATAAAATAAACACTTAATTAAACAAAAATACTCCGAATATTTCGGCCCCACGTCCGGGAGCCTTTCTCAACGGAAAAAAACGGAAGTGTTTATTTAATATGTGAGTTTTGTTTCCTATTTATTTATATTTTTTCTTTTGTTGTTGTTGTTTTTTTTCTCTCTCTCTCTTTATGTGTTTAGTATGTTTTTATTTTGATGTAAGTTAAGGTTTTTAAAAAGAACATTTTTTGTTTAATTTTTTTTTCTTTTCTTTTTTTTCCGTTGAGAAAGGCTCCCGGACGTGGGGCCAAAATATTCGGAGTATGTTTGTTTAATTAAGTGTTTATTTTATTCTGTTCGCTGTTTTATAAAAATTAAAACCCGTTTTTCTTAGTTAATTTTTTGTAAATGGAAAAGCAGTGTGGTCTAAGAAACGAAGACATATAAAAAAAAAATTGTATAGGAATTCTGGGAAACTCCCCCAGTGAAAAATTTCCCCTGAAAAGTAAACCCCCTCAACAATCTCCTCCAAGGCAGAAAATTCACCCCCCCCCCCCTAAAAAATGTATGCATACTTCCCAATAACAAATACCAAAAACAATGGGCAAATTTTTTAAATTAAATACTTTACCCCAGGGGCTGTGGGGAGTCATGTTATCTCCAAATGCATAGTTAATGAGCCTTTTAATTATGCTGAACAAAATGGATATCTCAAAACTTTGATCAAACGATTTTGGAAAAAAGGGCGTGGAAGGGGGCCTACTGGCCTTTCAATCTTTTCGGTGACTTAAAAGGGACACTAGAACTTTGAATTTCCGTTCAAAAGAGCCCTCTCCCGATATTCTAAGACCACTGGGTTGATACAATCACCCCTGGGGAAAAAATAAATAAATAAACACACGTCTGTAATCTTTCTTCTGGCAAAAAATAGAAAATTCCACATTTTTGTACATAGGAGCTTGAAACCTCTACAGTAGGGTTCTGAGATATGTTCAATCTGCTGGTGTGATTTTCATTAGGATTATTTGACTTTTAGCGGTTGTTTCACCCTTTTTCGAAAATCCGGCAAATTTTCACAGGCTTGTATCCTGTGATGGGTAACACTAAACTTAATGAAACTTGTATATTTGGAAACAGCATAATAAGCCATTTCTTTTTATATATTATTGGTATCAAAATTCTATTTTTGATACCAATTATCACTCCTTACTTACAGTTTGTTACCACAAACTGTTCGATTTTACTATACGCTTTTTTGCTAATTTGATTACTTTTAAGCCATGTATATAGTAAGGTAAGACTACCAGACTACCCTTCTAAATAAGCTAAAGTACCAACAAAAGAGTAATAGCATTAAATTTGTTTTTGCAACATTCTTTCCAAACATAATAATCACTTCTGTTGTAATTGTGCCATAAATCTCTCCTTCCTAATCCCTGGCTATAGGTCTAAGCCATAAGATAATATTTATTTCTGAAAAATGTCTATCAGAAGCCCAGATGGGTTAAGTTTGAACTTTAGAATCAATATACAAAGCATGAGAAAAAACAAACATAATAGAGCTGGTCAGTAAAAAAATACTAAAATGTCAAAAAAGTTAGCAAAGATGTCAAAAACACTAAAAAGCTCAAGTAGAATCTTAATCATTTAAGATTGAAACTTTTCCCCTGTACTGGGGCTCTCCGCCTGTGAGCAGTATTTTGGTATTAAATAAATTCACACACTCCAGACACATTTAATTAAAATATGTATATGAATTCAAACATCTTAAGGGAAAGCAATATGATCCTTACAATAACTTTCAGAATTTGAAGGGAATTAACAAAATTAAACACAAGTATATTTTAGTCCTGTGGCCACATACAGAAGTTTCATTTTATTTCAATTGGCATTAACGACCAACAGTTAATGAGAAATAAGCCAAAAAATATGGTAGACCAATAAAATCAGCCAACATTTGTACATTGAGTAGTGCTGCAAAATGGTAAAATTGGTCACAGTAAAGTTGGGTATGGTATTTTATATTTTCCACTGACATATTTTATGGTGCCTTGAAGTTTAAAACATGCAAAATCACACAGAGGCTGGGAGAAACAGGTTTGAGTATGATTTTGTAATTGTGACTTTTACTGTATGCGCAGCATGGCAAAGAATATAATGGAATTGTTAACTCCACTGATTAATTTTTATTGTGAGGCATTTGTGATTAAGTGATAAATTGGTATTCAACAAGCCCTTCTCTTGCAGTATATCACCTTATTTACATGTGATTATTCTCTTTTAAAGATTAGTTTATGTAATCCTTTGACTAAAACAATTTCAGAAAGCAATATCACTTGGCCCAAGGTCTATAGCATTATTACCTGGTCTAAAAGGCCATCTGACTTCAGTCTCTTTTGTTGGACAAAGCATTTTGGAAAAATAAACTGTATTACAGTATGGGTTATTAGAACCTTAAAATGTTTAAACATTGCCTGAAATAAGATTCTGAGTGTGGTTAAATATAATCTAAGGCCTTACTTTTATAAAGTTAAGACTGTAACCAAGAATTTTATTTCCCTTTACAGCCATGATTTATAAGGTCTATAAGCAAAAATTTGGGCAAGGTCTAGATTAGGGGCTATGGGGAAGGAAATGTGTTAAGAAGACAATTCTTACTTCAGAATATGCAGAATAATTATAGCTAATACATTTAGCATGCAGCTCTGCTATACTTTACCCCCCCCCCCCGTGATGTGCAAATTTATAGCCCAAATTATTTATGTTCCATGTATTCTGCCAATATGTCTCCCTGTTTCAACCCATTTACTTACAAATTGAATCAACTGTGACAAAACAAGAATCAAGTAAAGAGAACAAAAGTTGAAGTTTTTTTCACAAAACAATTGTCCAAAATTATTTTACAGTCATTTTACAACACTAACAGGCTATTGATAGGATTAAATCTTGACCTTCAGAGGAGTAGGACTGGGATAAAATTACAACAGCAGCAATTATTATGTTTTGAAAGTATAAACAATCAAATACTAAGCCTATTATGCATTTGCTTTTATCATGCCTAGTGTAAACATAGTCTTGCACTACTGTTACCTGTAATAAAATTAAATTTTAAAAAGAAAAGGTGAAGTTATAAGGGTCTAGAAGCCTATAAAAGAATAAGGGGCTATTGCATACTTGGCTACTAGATAAGGCTTGCAAACTTGGAAAACAGTTAAGCTTGGTAAATGAAACTTTCAGGGATAAATCAAAGGCCTAAAATTTACCTTAGGAAGGTAATGTCAAGCTGCTATCTCCATCCTTTCCCGATTTCTATGTCTTAGAAGATTATAAAAATGACAAGTATATATCTAAATTTTACCAAAAACTACTTTATCTTAATCTTATCTTTTTAGTCTTTTTTTCATTGGTTCTAGTTTTTTAAAAGGCACTTTGACTTCCCATAGTCTTAGCAAAAATTTAAGCCAAATCAGAGCTTTGTTAAAATATAAGAAAATATTTTTACAAATATTTTAAACCTTGAAATCAGGATTTAGCAAATATATTGAGGTTCAAAGCACTCTCTTTGTGCCTCATTTGATCTGTAAATCTATTTCTGAAGGTTTCACTTACATAACGCCAATGACTTCAAAGGTCATTTGAAGTATATAGTCTTAAAATACCTTCCTGGAGCATTACCAAGGCTCTGGATCCATCCTTGAAAGTATCATTCACCTAACTCAACTAATGGTAAAGTTTTAGTCAAAGGACTTCTTGCTACCTTAGAATGTGGCTTAGTTAAGCAAATGAGCTTTCAGGAATCAATACAGGGCCTAAATACAATCTTGGAGTACGTTGTCACGCTATTATCTCTATTCTTTCCTTTTTTCTAGGACAAGTCTATAACTACCTAAATTTTGACAAAAAGCATATTACCTTAATTTGGGTTTTCAGTCTCTTTTTCATTTGCTCTAATTTTTGAAATCACAATTCCTAGTATTTCAGCTTGATTTTAAGGATTGTCACTTTTTTTAACTTTAAGAAATACATTTACAAGTCTTTAAAACCCTACAAATCAGAATTTAGTAAATGTACAAAGCTCAAATCACTTTCCTTGTCCCTCATTTGAGTATTAGATCTATTTCAAAGGGTTTCATATTTGTAACAGAAGAATTGTAGAGGTGTAATATTCTTACCTTTCTGTTCTAGGTGACCTGAGTTTCTATGTCTAAAGACTAAACGTTGAGACTTTCTACAAGGTGTCAGATCCTCTAAAACAACATGGAAGCCAACGATACCCTGCAATGGATTCGACAAGTGATAACCTCAAAGAGGCATGGACAAGATTTAAGAATCACGCAAAGCTGATGTTCCAAGGACCCCTTAGTGGAAAGACAGAAAAAGTGCAATAAACCTTCCTGCTGATCTGGCTTGGAGATAAAGGGCGATACATTTTTAGTACCTTTACAATTACAGCTGAAGAACAGGAATCTCTTTCATAAACACGATCAACAAGATGGTGAACCAGTGGATCAATACATAACTGATCTGAATCTTTTGGCTCGTGAATGTGCATATTCCACAACAGCCATGAGAAATGAAATGGTAAGAGAACAACTTGCATGTGGTGTCTCTTCAGCAAAAGTCAGAGAGAAACTCCTCCAAGCAGGTTCCAATCTAAAACACATACAGAAACCCAGGTGCAGCTCAGGACAATGTCATAGCCAAATACATGATGCAGCCAAGCTTATCAAGAAACATGCATAAAGCATGAAGTGGATTTTGTCAGGAGGGCAAAGAAATCAAACCATGCCCCACCAGTAAGACAATACTATTTCTGTGGAGGGGATTATTCACCTTCCCACAAATTCCCTGCAAAAGGAAAAATATGCAGTAACCAAGCTGCTTTGCAAAGGTATGCAAAAGCAGCAAAAAGGTGGTGAACGTAATAAATCAACAACATCTAGCATACGAGCATCAACCCGACAGCAATGATGAGCTCTTCATTGACACTATAAACATGGACAAAGGCGATGATCAACCATACGTGAAGCTCCCAATCAATGAACACATAAGTATCACTTTCAAAATTGACACGGGTGCACAGGCCAACATCATACCTGAAACACTTTTTAATACTCTCAAACTAAGGCCCAAAGTCAATGAGACGCTACAAATCCTTACTAATTTGGGGGAGCGAAGATCCCAACGCTTGGCGTTAGCAGCCTTAACTGTGCATACACCAACAGATGCACTGAGACACAGCCCTTCTTCATAGTGGAAGATGCCAGTCCTAGGCTGTGAAACCAGCAAAAAACTAAAATTAATTAAGCTGATACTGTGACAGAACCAACCCCATTCATAGAGGAATTCAAAGACATTCCAAGGTATAGGAGAGCTCAAAGGTGAGTGTCACATAACACTCAAAGAAGGAACCGAACCTAAGGCTGTACCGGCCAGACACATCCTAACATCCCTCTAAAATTGGTTCAAGAAGGAACTAGATAAGATGGAAGCCCTTGGGGTCATCAAAAAGGTTACTTACCCCACAGATTGGGTAAATGCTGCAGTTGTGGTTGAAAAGCCTGACAAAAGCCTCCCGGTCTGCATTGACCCACAGGACCCAACCAAGGCCATCAAAAGACCCCACCACCCAATGCCCACATTTGATGAAGCAATACTAAAACACTACAGTGCTAAATTTTTCACTAAGCTGGACACCGTCATGGATATTGGTCTCACGTCCTTGACAACGAATCATCTCAACTCACAGCATTTAACACTCCATACAGCCAATATATGTTCAAACGCATGCCGTTTGGGTTGATTTCAGTGCAGGATGAATTTCAACACTGCATGGAAGAGGCATTTGAAGGCATCAAAGGTTTTTCTGTCATAGTTGATGACATCATTAATACTGGGGAAACCATAGAGGAGCACAACGCAAATGTTTGCAGTGCATTAATCAGAACATATGAAAGGACTGGAAAATTCAACCTGAAAAAATGTGTGTTTGGGTGCGACAGCATACCATACTTTGGACACATAATATCAAAAGGTGGCATCCACCCAGACCCACAAAAGTGCACTGAAAGAAATGAGAGCCCTATCTACCAAGGATGAACTACAGACTATACTGGGAATGATGACCTACCTAGCAAGGTACATCCCCAATCTAGCATCACTAAATCAGCCACTACGTGACCTGGCAAAACAACAACAGCTCAAGTGGGAGCCACAACACAATATATTGTTCAACAACATCAAAGAATCCATTTGCAGCTCATTGGCATTTTTGGATCCAAAAGCAGGGAACATCAAGCAACAAGTTGACGCTTTGAAGTTTGGCCTAGGAGCCACCTCCTTTGCAAGTCAACATCCTTTGCATTATGCTTGTTGAACGCCACCAAGCAGAACTACTCCCAGATAGAAAAGGAACTATATGCTGTCCTCTACAGCTGCATACACTACCTCCAGTACCTCTACAGCCAGAAGTTCATAATCATATCAGATCACAAGCCTCTCCAAGTGACCCTGGATTACCCAATATCAAATTCGTCACCAAAACTCCAGTGGATGCTACCAAGAATCCAACCATATGACTCCACCATAACATTCCACCCAGGCAAGGAAATTCCAGTTGCTGATGCCCAGTTGCACATGTATCTCCCTGAAAAGGATGGAGAAATGCAAAAAGAGATCAAATCATATGTGCATTCTGTTGTCAATCCAACCATTCAGCAGCTTCTCTCTGACTTAAAAGGCTCAAACAAGAGATAGCAGCTGACACTCAATTGGTTGAGCTGACTAAGACAATCAAAAGTGGTTGGCCAGCATCCAGAAGAAATCTCCTAGCAGCCCTCACCCCATTCTGGAATATCTGGCATGATCTACTGGTCATAGACCAAATCATACTAATAGGAGACCTTTTAGTCTGATCATACCCAAAAGCTCCTGCAAAGACATCCTCAACTGCATACACGCATAACATCTGGGTATAAAAAAAACTAAACAGTGTACTTGCACTGTCATTTTTTGGCCAAGGATGACAAAACATATCAAAGAACATATCAAACACTGCTATGCATGCACCAGGCTCCAGAATTCGAACCAGAAAGAGCCCTTGATGCCACATGACATCCCTGACTTACCATGGGAGAAAATTGATTGCAGCCTCTTCTACAAAAATGGGGAATACTTCCTCATTACTGTTGATTTTTCGAAGTTGATAGAGTGGGAAGCAGTGCATATACTCACCAAATCATACTGTATCTGAAAAAGCACTTTGCATGTTATGGAATTCCCTGTATGCTCATTACCAACAATGGCCCACAATTCACATCATCTGTCTTCCAAAAATTTATATTGGATTGGGGTATATCTCAGACCACATCCTCACTGCATTTCCCCCAATCAAACAGATTGGCAGAAAGGTTTGTACAGACACCTAAAGATATCCTGAGGAAAATCAATATTGCTAGATACGATTTTGAGCTGGCACTGCTAGAGTACAGGAACACCCCAGTTGATGGTCAGGCCTCCCCATCCCAATTGCTAATGAGCAGAAACCTCAGATCAATGGTCCCATGCACCAATGAATTGCTTGTACCAAAGACCACTCACCACAAGCAGTTTCAACAGAATCAAATGAAGCAACAGTTATGCCAGAGCAAGTACTATGATCAACAGTCAAAGCAACTAAAACCCCTACAAATTGGACAACCAGTACAGGCCCAAATCCACAGTAAACTCTGGCAGGCAGGCATTGTTAGAAGAGCAGATATGAATCCCAGATCCTACATAGTTGAGAGAAACAACAGAGCAGCCTACAGAAGGAACAGGCACCACATAAAGATATTCTGTCAGCAACCTCAGTTACCAGAGGCCACCATAACTGAAGATATCCCCCATGCAGATACACCAGCAACACCACTTAGTCTATCAGAAACAATATTATGGTAAGTATATGGGAAACGGTGAAAGTTTCATAGTGTGGAAAGTCCCGAGTGCTCAAGGTCTACTTTGAGTCGAAACAAAACCTGGATCAGTTCTTGAAAGTGTCTGGGAAAGTTGGCTACGAAAAGCTTTCTGCACAAGCCTTTGTTTATCTCCCAAAGCGTTGTTTCTTGTGTTATAAAACTGGGCATCTGGCCTCGCAGTACTCTAATCGGCCCCTTTGCTCTTGCTGTGGATCAAGCAATCACACTCTAACAGTGCCTCTCTGTGTTCAGAAAAAATGTTCTTGTTTGGAAAAAAGGCCTTCTGAAAATTGACGATAATTTTGCTAGCTACGCGGTGCCCGCTAAACGATCTGCTTCCAATGGCCACCCCTCGGGTAGTATTGCAATGCTTGTTAGGGCCTCGGGCCGGTCGAGTAACTTTGATTCATGTGATTTTTTTCTTGCTGTTCGTCCAGGAAAGTATGTTATTGTAAACGTGTATCTACCAACAGATTACTACAATGACCGATCAGAATTTTTATTTACTTTTGCGTGTGAGAAACTAGGATCTTGCCTTTCAATGATTCACCGGTTAGATAAGTGTTGTATTATTATAGGAAATTTTAACTGTACTTTAACTTACACCTCGTTATTGCATACTTCTATTTTATCCAATATTTTTGACAATTGGCTTAAAGTCTTGCCAAAGGATCTTGATTACACTTACACACACCATTCAAGTCATGTGTTGAACCTTGACCATGTAGTTTCTTCTGCAAATCTCCAAGTGTCACCTGTTTACGTTGTTACTGACTTCCAACTATCAGACCACCTTCCAATATCTCCATCTATTTCTTGTCCTTCTGCTCAGTCTACTCTGTGCTTGCAAAGTCATTTTTTGGCCAAGGATGACAAAAGATATCAAAGAACATATCAAACACTGCTATGCATGCACCAGGCTCCAGAATTCGAACCAGAAAGAGCCCTTGATGCCACATGACATCCCTGACTTACCATGGGAGAAAATTGATTGCAGCCTCTTCTACAAAAATGGGGAATACTTCCTCATTACTGTTAATTTTTTGAAGTTGATAGAGTGGGAAGCAGTGCATATGCTCACCAAATCATACTGTATCTGAAAATGCACTTTGCATGTTATGGAATTCCCTGTATGCTCATTAACAACAATGGCCCACAATTCACATCATCTGTCTTCCAAAAATTTATATTAGATTGGGATATATCTCAGACCACATCCTCACTGCATTTCCCCCAATCAAACAGATTGGCAGAAAGGTTTGTACAGACAGCTAAAGATATCCTGAGGAAAATCAATATTGCTAGAAACGATTTTGAGCTGGCACTGCTAGAGTACAGGAACACCCCAGTTGATGGTCTGGCCTCCCCATCCCAATTGCTAATGAGCAGTAGCCTCAGATCAATAGTCCCATGCACCAATGAATTGCTTGTACCAAAGACCATTCACCACAAGCAGTTTCAACAGAATCAAATGAAGCAACAGTTATGCCAGAGCAAGTACTATGATCAACAGTCAAAGCAACTAAAACCCCTACAAATTGGACAATCAGTACAGGCCCAAATCCACAGTAAACTCTGGCAGGCAGGTATTGTTAGAAGAGCAGATGTGAATCCCAGATCCTACATAGTTGAGAGAAACAAAAGAGCAGCCTACAGAAGGAACAGGCACCACATAAAAATATTCTGTCAGCAACCTCAGTTACCACAGGCCACCATAACTGGAGATATCCTCCATGCAGATACACCAACCACACCACTAAGTCTATCAGAAACAACATCTACCCCATCCCCAGTACACCAGATGAAAACCATCTGAAACCCCTTACTTCTGTTCATAGCCCAGCATTTAACAGGCCCATACCTGTACCAAGCACCAGTCATGTGACCCATAAAAAACTCCATCATAACCACTACATAACCTGTACTGGTTGCTCTGTGAATCCAGTCCAGAGGCTTAACTTGTGAAATGATAATCAGTGAACTAGAGGAATAAACCTACCTGCCCCCACTTTTCTAAAGTGAAGTGAACATTGTAAAAAAAGGAGCAAGCCTAGCACCTCCTCATAAAGAAATATAATAATGTATTATGGTAGTGTATTTAGTATTTAGAATGAAATTTGTTTTTATTACATTTTGTTTCAGCTAGCTAGTTTGGAAAGGAGGAAGGATGTAATATTCTTACCTTTCTGTTCTAGGTGACCTGGGTTTCTATGTCTAAAGAATAAACTTTGAGACTTTCTACAGAGATATCTTCACCCCTTCTCTCTCCTTTTGGAGAAAGAAGGGGTTAAGATATGTGTGTCAAAATTCCTTCCTGGGAGCCAGTGAGGCTCTGAATCCATTCCCGAGAGTTTTATTTACCTAACTCAATTATTTCCCAGAATAGACTAAGCCCTTCATTTAAAATTTTACTCATAAACTTGCTAAGATAGCCAAAAAGCACTTGACCTAGATTTTTACAGAAAAAAGGTAAAATTGTAGTTTAAAAGCTCTTCTAAACGAAAAATTACAAATGAAACAGGTAGCAGCTCTATCATTTGGTTCCTTATTTTATGCTCTTTTCAAATATCATAAGTCTAGATGTTTTGTGACAGATCACAAACCCTCTCACACCCTTGATGGTCCCAGATATAGCCCTAATAATATATTTCTCTAGTTTATTGCATTTTGTGATATGGTACTTTATTTCCTCTTTGTCAACTGGTTTTCTTTCATTCATGTGCAAAATAGATTGGAATATTTAATGAAAACATTATTTGAAATAATTTTAAATGTGATAGTAATGGAAGGAAACATTATAATCAGATTGATAGAAACACAATAGATTGCATATTATAAAGTAAGAATAATTCAGCTAGGATGAAAGTGAAAACACCATTTGATGCTTTTTTATGCTCTTTCAAAATTCATATAAAATACCTTTGGGTGCCTTTTAAGGGCTCAAGATACAACTTGTGACAGAAGTAATTATTGTATTATGAAAGAGCATAAAGAAAGGCATCAAACAATGTTTTCACTTTCATCTTAGCTAAATTATATTGCCACCTAGAAATTTACCCCTAAATTATTGTGCCACCTATAAATCTACCCCAAAAAGATACAAATAGGCAAAGATTCATAAATGTAGGTTAAGTTAGGTCAGATTAGCTAGATGGCTCTTGGGCGTTTGTTTAAAAGTGAAAAATGTGATAGAAAAACTGAAAAAAAACAAGGAAATAGTGAGGATAAAGGTGCTCCCCAGGAATATATGTTAACTAGGATAAGTTTTCATATTATGAAGTAAGAATTGTTTTCTTAACACATCTCCTTATGATCTGGTGTGCATATATCTTTACCTAAATTAAAAGCAAAGAAATACGAAAAGTGTAGTCATAATGTCTTTGCTAGACCTTTTTAGGGATTTTGTAGGGATACCACCAGGTGGCTAATTTGACAGTGTAGTGTATGATGAATGATTTTATTACGTGACTGCACCAAGCAGGTATTTCACGCTACAATACTATATAACTAAATTTAAACACAAACACTAAAATACTTACAAAAAAAAACAAAAAAAAACAAAAAAACTACACATTCACTAAACACTCCTCAGAAAACTTTCTCAATGACCTCAAACATCAAATCTATTTGTGTTATACAGGAATTTGTTCACTATGTTCCTAACATTTTAATCACCAATTATCAAACTTAAATCAAAAGGGAAGCTAACATTATGTTCTCTCAATTCAAAAATCATATTAAACCTCTGACGAACATAAAAAGGACAATCATACAGGACATGATCACAGTTTTCTATACATCCACATTCACACGTTGCGCTATCCGTCATGCCTATTCTATGTAAAAAATAATTCAGTTTCGAATGGCCTGTTATAAACTGAGTTAAGATATAGCTTGGTTCAAGTTTTTGTGCACAAATCAAATCTTCTTTACATTTGAAAAATCTAACAGGCCAACTACTTATATAATTTTCAAATATTAAATACCGTTTATTATATAGAGCATTTTTTAAAACACTAAGGTTCAGTTGGAAAGGTGAAACAAAATTTTCCATCAGAAACTCAACTCCTAGCAACTCTTTCATCGGTAAAAACGCTATGATCAACGGAGTATCTATTTAAAGGAAAACTAGGATGCACAATATCTGGCCAAAAAGAGGGACATCCCTTTTTAACAAACCTCATCACTGCCAGTTCTATTGCTCTTAGACCGATTGGAAGGAAACCAGAAAGGGCTGTAATAACATGATTTTGAGCAGTTCTAAACGACTTTGATATACTAAGGGTTGAACAACTTTGTGCTGACTGTAACATATTCTGTATATTTTTTTTTCTTAAAGCCCCAATCCATACTGGAGCAGCATACAAAATAGTACTTTCAATTACTGACTTGTACAATTTTCTAAGAGCGAAAGGCTTTAAGCCCCAGGTCATCATTGCCGTGCTTAAAAGACGACTCGAATATTTCTTAGCTTCATTAATTCTGCATGTTACATGTTCTGTCCAAAGAAGTTTCCTATCTAAAATTACACCCAAATATCGAACTTTATCCTTAACGTCAATAATGTCGCCTCCAAATACTAGATTATATGGGGTGTTTTATGTCTATTTGTGAATAAGACGACCTCTGTTTTTAATGTGTCAAATGTTAATTTATTATTTACTGCCCACTTATCAAAACTCTCGAAAACCTTATTTGCTACTTTTTCCAGTGTACTTACATTCTTTGCTGTAATAATAGCACATATGTCATCAACGTATGCTTGAATCAAACAATTTTCATTTATATTGATTTCAAGAATGTCATTAATAATAACAAGCCAAAGAAAAACACATAGAATTCAACCTTGTGGACATGACTTTTCTAGTAAATGTAAGTTTCCATTTTCATGTGCAACTTTTCGATCTGTTAGATAACTATGAATTAATTTTATTAAGCCAGAAGGGCGTTCTTTTTCCTTTAAATTTTTAATACTTCCTGGATGCCAAGCATTATCGAACGCCCATTTTATATAAAAAAAATATACACAATGTAAATAACTTCTTCTTTTTATTTTTTTCAATCATAGACACCAAATTATCAGCCGCATCTACCATGCTTTTATTTTTCAAAAAACCAAACTGATAATCAGAAATCCAATTTTTATCATTACTTAAATTATTCAGTCTACCCATTATTAACTTCTCAAAAATTTTTCCTAAAGTAGAAAGCAGACTTACAGGGCGATACGATCGGGCATTACCGTCATTTTTTTACCCTTTTTATTTATTACAATCACATTAGCCCTTTTTTATTCTTTAGGGAAATACGAAACTTTCAAACACGCGTTTAAAATTTTCAAAAGAGTTTGTGCAATTACATTCATATTTTTTTTTCAAAATTAAATTTAAGATTCCATCTGGGCCTGGGGCTTTTATTGGTTTTAATTTTTTTATAATTTCTAAAAGATCTTGAAACTCAAAATCCTCGCTATTTTCTACATCTTCTTCTAATATCTGCTTTACTTCTTGTCGAATTATATGATGATAGCTATTGTCATCTGATATCTCATCTTTCGTAAACCACTTATTTAAAATTACATCCCCAACTTAAGTTATTGAATTTGTAAAAGTACCATCACTCTTTTTTAATATGGATAGGCTTTGCAGTCCCACCCTTCAACCTACAAATCTTATGAATCGTATTCCACGGATCCGTAGTCCTCCTTTCTTCACAAAAACGCCTCCAATCTTCTTTTTTAGCCTTCAAAATTTCCATCTTATATTTACTTTTAGCATTGTTCCTATTTAATTCGCTTTCTATCGATCTTAATATTTTAAACAATCTCGTATTACGTCTATATTCTTTCCTTAGTTCACTTAATTGTGGTGTCCACCAGCAGCAGTATCTTTTTAAAAAAATATTATGACACATAGGAGTCGATTATTTTATAGCATTCTGTAATAAATTAGTTAAATTATCAACGGCTGAATCAATTTCTTCTTCTGAAGCCAAATTATATGCAAAAACTTCATCAATACAGTTCAGTAAAACAGCACTAAATACGTCCCAATTAGTCTTCTTAAAATTATATCGCTGGTTCACATTTTTCTCTCTAATCTCATCATTAAAACTGAGATCAAAACTTATATACAAATGGTCTGACAGTGAAGGAGGGTCTTGTAGGACTCTCCAATTTTCAATATATGTCAAAAGTTGTATACTAGCAATCGTTACATCTGGGCTAGAATAATGATGATAATATGTGGGTGAATCAGGATCATTAATAACAACAAGTTGTTTACAAGTTACAAAATCCCCTAATTCTTTTCCTTTATGATCAGTAGAAACACCGTTCAGCCACATTGGAGTTTTAGCGTTAAAATCCCCACCTATCACGTAAAAAGAATTACACATTCTATCCAAAATACTCAGCTGATAATCTAAGGACTGCAGCGAAGGGGAGCAATATACTGATGACACTCTAATGATTCTTGACTTCAAGTAAATAGATACGGTGACACACTCGTTTGTACTCATCATAATGAATATTGCACTTAAATTCTTTTTTAACTAATACTGCAGCACTAAAGAATCTTTTCGCAAAAATCAAACTTTGAGAATAGGCTACTGCATAATCACTTGGTACACATATTATTTTTCCGTACTTGTTGACATACGGTTCTTGTAACAATACCACATCTGGTTTTAGGTCGCAAAAGTGTTTTCTGAAGCTGAACTAGTGCGCTATAAGAGTGCTGAAGGTTAATCTGAAAAAATGTCAGTTTGTTTGCACTAAGTAGGTCATTTTGAGTATTCAATTGTACTGAATGTTCTTCTTGAGATGATCCTTGATTTCGCGAGCAATTGGGCATTTTTTAAATTCATAGGATGCATGTGGCTCAGATTTGACATTTTTTTATTACATGACCAACACACCGGGCAACTTGTAAAAGGTTTTTCACAGTCCTCGTAAGCATGGTTACCCATGCACCATGAGCACGCAACATCACCCTTACAAACAGAACGTTTATGACCATAGAGACAGGATTTCGTACATCAAATTATGTTGACGTGATCCTCGCTCGCAATCAACCATTAAAAACCCGAACTTAAGTCCACGATTTGAAATGATTTCCTTCCGTAATACTGGGCTGACTTCAATAATCACGTTTTTTCTCGTTCCTCTTTCCACAACACTGATAACCTTTAAGGTTTCTCCTTTTGCTACGAGGTCTTTAACTGAGGAGTTCGAGTACATCACACAACTCATGCATTCTTTGTGTGTTATGTAACCTGGTACTTCTTTTGCTAACATTCGTTGGAGACGCTTCATGACTGGTTTTGGTTTGAACTACAACTGTTCAGATTTGTCTGTTAAAACCATGAGGGCTTCATATAAGTCATTTTTGCTCTGCATTTTAAGAATATATTTACCTCCTCGTCCCGGTACAATTTTTTTGCTGCGAACTTTATGTTATCCCCCTTTAGCACTTAGGATATCTGTTTGGTAACATGTTCAGTATTTTGATTTCTCTTAGATCTGTTCCTTCCATCTTGGTTCTTTAGGGTAGTGTTCATTGGTTCGAGGACCAGGCAATGCGACTCGGGTCCTTTTGCTACGCTGGCATACGACCGGGCCTGATTCTGAATGATGGGTGAACTTTGACGAATTTCTTGCAACTCGGTCTGTAGTTTGACAATTTTTTGCAGGTGCTTATTCTTGTTAAGGAGAAGCTCCGAATTTTCTTCTATTACAGTCTGGTGCAGAGCCAGGATCCGGTTGCATATTTCTCTAACATTATCTTTCCCACCAGGGACTTTTTTAACGTTTCCAAAGACCTCTTTCAGAAGTCTCAGTAATGCAACGACGCGGGCTTTTCAGTTAATAACTTTTAGCCATTTTCGTATTGATTCAATTGGGGGGCCAAATATCGCCGAGAGGTGGTGCCCCGGATGTGTGATAGATTCACAGATATCTTTAAGAAGTTCTTTCTACTCAATAATATTTAATATCATAGTTTATATTTCGATTTCTGTGCTCTGTGTGCAGGTATAGTTGGCTAGGCTCTTGGCTGATAATGAGGCTTTGTGGTGTTTGAAGCACTTTAACAGACTACAATGCAAGGTATAGTGTGCAGACGTCAGCATATTACATTCAAATAGGCAGTGGTCAATTGTTTCATTATTCATAATACAATACCTGCAAAGAGGGGACAGGGGAACTGAACCACTTGAATTAGGAAACTGATATGCAAATGCAAGAAAGTTTAGTTCATTTGTTCCAAAATGAATTCTACGATAAATTTTAGAAAAATACTTATTGGGAAAGGGGGAAAGAGTAGGATTTTTCTTATTAAACATAATATCTGATAGTCTCCATTGGTAAATATCTCTAATGGGAATTGGTCTCCCACTTGGCTGGTCAATATTTATTGCATTTTTTGCTATTTCATCAGCTTGATGATTACCACTTATACCAGAGTGGCTAGGAATATAATGAATATAAGTTCTTATGCCACTTGAAGCAAGATTATCTACAATACTAAGACAATGATAAGTGTCCGTATCCAGCTTATACTGAGGAGCTGAAGACAGCAACTCAAGGGTTGATAAAGAGTCAGAATAAACTATAAAATTATTTGAATTAGCAATCAAGGGTTTATTTTCCATAAGGTGTTCTAATGCCATGATTATGGCATTTAACTCTGCAGACATTATAGATACATTATTATACAATCTCTCACCCATTGCAATGTTCAGGTGAGGAAGGAAGGCACCACTTACTACCTTCTCATTCTTTTTGGACCCATCAACAAAGATTCGGAAATGGTTCTTATAAGTAATTGTATTAAGTTCAGCAATTTTTTTCTGGACAAAAGCGCTGGGGGTTAAATCTTAAGTTCACTTTGAGAAATGAGTATTTATTATAGGGATTGACCAATTCCATGGAGGGGATTGAGGGAAAGTAGGTGCTGCGGGTACAGGAAACTTCTTCTTAATGTTGGTATACTCATTTACAATCCCTTTATACATGGCTGGATTTCTTAACCAATTATGCAGGGTGTATGAGCTATTTGCTTCAGTTTTTGTAAAATATTTTATCAAGAAAAGCTACGTCTTTCCCTTATTGTTGTTAATCCACTCTCCATAAGCAGAAACTTGGCGGTTGTGGGTTTCCTAAGACCAAATATGAGACGTATTATATTGTTTTGTATTGTTTCATTTTTTTGCATCTGGGTCTTTGCACGTGCACCATAGATGATGAGCCCATAGTCAATATGGGGTCTTAGGTGTGACTCATAAAACTGAAGTAAGGTTTTCTCCTTACATCCCCAGGGTGTGGAAAGAAGTCTTTTTAGTATAATTGTTTTTCTATAGCATTTTTCTATTGTGTTTGAAATGTGGAGGTGGAAATTAAGTTTTTGGTCAAGCATCAGACCTAGGATATTAATATGATTATCTTCTGGAATAGTTGTTCCATTTAGAGATAGTCTTGCATTAACATGATTTCGCTTTTGGTGAAATTGGATTATTTTTGACTTGGTAGGTGCAATGGGTAAATCTGAATGCTGAGAGAATTTTTCAAATTGGAAAAGTGACTTTTGCAGCTTTGACTGTGCAATCTCAAAGGTGTTGCCAAATGACCATAGTACCAGATCATCAGCATATTGTAAATTCATATGGGGGAGGTTCATGCCCGAGAGATATAGGGCAAAGAGGAGGCCGCTGAGGAAGGCCTTTGATTATTGTCTTTTGGGGTAAAGAGGCTGAATCTACGCAAACAATGAAACATCATAATTCTATGAAAAATTTTATAAAAGATGCTACCTTGGAGGGTAGTCCAAGGTTTGGAAGTTTAATTAAAAGGATCTGGTGGTTCATATTGTCATATGCCCCTTCAAAATCTGGGAAAGCTACAACTAGCACATTATTTTTTGAGAATGATTCATTTATTGCATTTGTTAACAATATGAAAGCATCTGTTGAGGAATGGTGTTTCCTGAATCCAGTTTGAGTGTGAGGGATCATATTATTTTTTTTTTCAACAAACCAGAGGAGTTGGTAATAGATCATTTTCTCCATTATTTTCCCCATCACAGGAGTAATCATTATGGGCCTATAAGACTCAGGGTTATTTTTGGGTTTATTTTTGTTTAGGATTGGTAGGAGGGACGAACATTTCCAGATATTGGGGAACATAGATGAAGCCCAAGCATGATTATAACAATTTAGAAGTTCCTGTTTGTATGAAGGGGTGAGATTCTTTATCCATGTACGGTGTATATTGTCATAGCTGCTGCTAGTCTTGGTCCTAATATGATGTATTGCATTATTCATTTCCTGGATTGAAAATGGACTGGTTATATACTCAGATCCTGGGCAAGGTTGGTAACTTGGGTTCATAGGAATTGGGGGCATTTTGCTACAATTATTTGATGTTAGCTTATTAACAAAAAGAGTGGCAAATAGCTTAGCTTTTTCATTATCATTGTCATAATGGGTATTATTATGTAGAAGCTCATACAGGAGTGGGTTGGGCAAAGTCTTTTTCCCACAGATGTGGCTTATGACTTTATGTATAATTGGCTCATGTGTTTCTCTGGAGAGATTATTTGCAAAATTATTCCAGTAGTTATGATTAACATTTATTATAGTCCTTTTTGGGTTAGATTCTGCTTGTAATTTTTTTAAATTTGTAGTAGGTAATGGTTTATTTAAGAATGTTCTCCAAGCTGCCTTTTTGTTCTCCATTTATGTTGGCACTCATTTGTCCACCATGCTTTGGGAATATGTTTAGGGAAGGTTTTCCTGGGTGTTGTCCTGGGGATAGCATGATTAGTTGTATTTTATTTATTTATTTATTTATTAATACCAAGATATGGTAAGCTTTAACAAGCTTGTCGCACAAAACAATTATAAAAAAGTCTATAACAATGTCAATGACATAACAAAAACATACAGTAACTGAAAAACATTGGAAAAACAATATTACTGAAACATACAATAACATACCAACTTAACTCAAACATATCTGTTAATAATTGAAACCTACGAAAAAGTAAACCTACAAAATAACTGTCACACTGTCACAAATCAGGCAATACAAAAGTAAAAAAATAATTTCAAAATGGATTGTGATAGGACCTAGTATAGAAATCTCTAGAGGCTAAACTACTTTTGAAAAACTGGACCGTGGTCCTTGCAACAATTTCTGATGGAAGAGAATTCGAAGTCTTCCACACTCAACTAGTCAAAGAGTTTTGGCCTAATATTTTCTGTGAACACGGTGGGTAAATTTTGTGTTGGTGTTGATAGGTACTACTGTATTCTATAAAAGTGAGTTGGGGTGATATTATCAATATTCCTAACAATTCGAAATGTATTTATTACGTCGGCTCTATCATGTCTGAACTGGAGAGAAGGCAACTGTAGTCTATGCATTCTCTGGTGGTAAGGTAGATGACTCAGGTATGGTATGAGTTTGGTGGCCCTACGTTGCACTCTCTCAACCCTCTCTCTATCACTCTTATTAAGGGGATACCATACTGATGAGCAATACTCAAGTACTGGACGTACAGTGGATACATAAAGTGAGATTAAACTTAGAAAAAGTACGCCTTAGACGTAATAATTGGTAATTAGCCTTATGGGTGATATCTGATACATGTTTATTAAATTTGAGACTTGAATCAAAATGAATCCCAAGGTCACGAGCATATTCTACACTTAAAATTAATTTACCAACAACAAAGTAATGGTAATGCTGAGGGAGTCTATGCAAATAGTGCACAGCATTGCACTTGGTTTTGTTAATGAACATAGAGTTTGCAGTACACCACTGGCCAAGAGCAACCAAATCCTCTTGAAGTAAAGAAATCTCTTGTTTACTCATGACTGGCCTGTAGATTTTTACATAATCTGTAAACATTTTTATGGTTGAGTTCCTAACAACGCCGGGTAAATCATTGATATAAAGGCAGAAGAGTAATGGCCCAAGACAACTGCCTTGTGGAACTCCAATTATGACAGAAATAGGTGATGACAAGGCATCACCTACTGCAACCTCTTGGGTTCTATTTGTAAGATAATCTGTTATCCATGCTTTAGTTTGTGGGCCTATACCATATAGTTGACATTTTTTTTATCAGAAGTGGAATGGAAATTTTTTTGAATGCTTTGGAAAAGTCAATATAAATACAGTCAAACAAAATACCATTATCAGCCATCAATTGAAAATCACAAATCACCTCAAGAAGTTGCGTGTTACAAGATCGTCGTTTACGGAAACCATGCTGAGCAGAATGCCATAAATTATTTTCCTCAAAATGTCCCTGGATTCTACTCACCACAATTTTCTCCATTATATTGCATAAGATTGATGTATTTGAAATTGGTCTGTATTTATTGAAATGGGATTTTTAACCATTCTTTTACAATTGCCTAATGATAGTTCTTTTCCAAGCTGAAGGACATTCACCAGATGAGAGACAAAGATTAAAAAGATATGTGAGTGGCCCAGCAAGCACTGATGCAAGTTCACGTAACATCACATTGGAAAATCCATCAATATCTGGTGCCTTTCCTGGATCAAGATTTTGGAGTGTCAGATAAATTTGTTGGACTGTAAACTCTGAATCAACAAATTCTTTTGTTAAATCTGGAGGAATAAACTGAGTGTGTGTTTTGGTATGTGTTTGAGTAAAAACTGAACCAAATACCTTATTGAAAAGTTGTGATTTTACAAAATCATCATCTATATGTAAAAAAGTTTTAGGATCTATAAAGGAAGTGGATGATGGGGATTGTGAAACTTGATTCCTTCTCACATATCTCCAAAAATTTTTTGGGCAGCTTTGGACTGATGCTATAACTTTTGTCTCCACCTCTTGACGATTTAAACGAAGGAATTTAGTTGCTCTATTTCTAGCTCTTTCATAATTTAGCCAAGAATCTAAGGTTTTAAATCTTAAATGATCACGCCACCTATCACCTTTTTCTTTTAGTATTTGTACAATATACCAAGGAAGGATCTGTCTATTTTTGATAAACTGTCTACTAGTATAAATTGATACATATTGATCCTTACCTTCTATAAGGGCCAGCTTAATAGAATCAAAGGATGCATCAACAGTAGCATTACATGGCTGTAACTCCTATCGTATAGAAAGATACGAAATATAATCTGAAAATGTAATTTAATTTCCTCTATCATAATCATACTTGGGAGAATGATTGGGAATATCATAACAACCTATCACACAATTTAGTGATATCACCAATACCAAGTGATCACTTTTTCCTAGTGGCTCAACACTAGCAACATCATCTGGTGATTTTGTAATTACAAGGTCTAAAACTGAAGGGGTTGAATTGGCGCGCAAACGAGTAGGGTTTTGAATGTGCTGATACAAATAATGTTCTTGTAAAGTTTCTAGGAAATGATTTTCAAATGACTCATCAGAAAGTTGTGTTGTACCTGATGTCCAATCAATAGAAGGTAGGTTAAAGTCACCAACCACTAGAAACTATTTATTCTAGAAAGTATTTATTAGTAAAGATGCCAAAACTTCAGCATGTGTGTCAGCTGTTGCGTTTGAAATGCATGAATTTTGGGTGAAACTTATAATTTCATCACTTAGCTTATTTTGGAACATAGGCCAATTTGCTTTAGTGTTGATATATTTGGAGGTATGTGGTAGAGTTTCAGCTGGTTTGTTTAGGGAGCAAATTATGGCAAAGTGGTCAGTACAAAGACTATCAATTTTATTTATACAAATCTTATTCAGAATATATAATGATACAGTTTGTAGGTCAATTGTAGAGAAACTGCCACTTTTAGGGGTTGAAATATGTATTCAGGTTTGGAGGGGTAGAAACAGCTAATTCATTATTATTTAAAATCAGACTCTCAATGAACTTACCAGCTTTATTTGCTGGTTTATTCCCCCACAAAAGGCTGTGGGCATTAAAGTCTCCACAAATAATGATATTTTTCATCATATTAGAATTATTTATATAGCTGAAGAAATCCATGGCATCTGCAGTTTAGCCATTAGGGTTATAAAAGCTTAATATGTAAGTTGTTGCATTATTCAGCCAAACACTGATACCAATTGCATCAACATCATTTACAAAATCTGGAAAGTTGATGCCACAGAATTTTATATTATTTTTAACTATTAAAGCTACTCCACCTCCTTTTCTCTCTGATGATCTATCCTTTCTCAGGATAGTGTATCCCAGAGACTTAATTTGTTGATTTTGGGTTAAATGAGTTTCCTGGAGGCAAGCAATATTGATGGAATTATTATTCATAAAAGATATTAATTAATTTAACTTATTTTCTGTAAGTGATCTTACGTTCCACTGGAGTATTGATATGTGTTGTGTTGTTGATTTATTTTTCATATGACTGTGTATCAATGTTCAGCTTTGTTAATAGTAAAGCAAGATCTTTTTTTGTTTGAATGAGCATATGATTACGGATGTAGATTTTCGCCAATTCTGCAATGATTTTTGTTTTCTGTAGTTGTTGTATGTTCATGGCCTGGACTGCATTACAGTCTAGAATGAATAGGCATAGATTTGGAGTTTGCATGTGTGGTTGTGGATCCGGTGGGTCAGCTAAGTGATTAATTTATGGTCGAGTTTTTGGTTTGGGAGGGGGTGCCAGGCAGACCTCAACTCAATAGGCAAGGAGGCTTGTTGGGTTGGTGATTCTTTCTGATAGAGATATGAGCTAGGGGGCTTAAAGGATGGTGTTTTGTAAGGAGTACTTGATGCATTGGGAGCGTTTGACTTGGGAGTTTTATTTGATTTCAATATGGGTTTTATTTGGTGTGATTGGGCAGCATTTGCTTCCATAGCTGCAAAAGGGTATGAAATGGCCTTTTCTGTTACTATTTGGAGTGCTAGTGCTCTTTTCTTACATGCAATGCATTTTAATTTAGTGGAAAATTTTTACAAGCCTTTACAATTGACACCTGTAAGTCTAGTACCGTTGCACTGCGTCAATTCCTGTGACTGAGAGCACGAACGGTGGCCACAAGCTATATGAGTTTCAATGCAGGGATTTGTTGTGTGTTCTTATTACAGAAAATTTTGAGACTAAAAAGGTTTCGGGTTCTATTCTTTGTGCGGTTTCATTTTCCCAGTTAGGATTAACTTTTCTGAGATATTGTTTTTTTCCTTCAGTGTAAATAAGAAAGATCTACTTGTTTTTAATCCATTAATGTTGGGTTTACCCAGTTGAGTGACATCTTCTACAAGGATTGCACTACCAGCCCTATCTGAGAGCCCTTCCTTCACACATTTTGCAGGGAGAGAGCCTTTACATTTACTTCTTTCCTTGTTTTTCTAAGAAAATCATGAATTTCTTAGAACCTATAAATTCACAGAATATATACCCCCACCCCCAAATGTACAAATATATACCTAGAATTGCATCCTCAATCTAAATTTAACATCCATTTGCATCACAAATGAACTTTACTCCCATATTAGCCATGTGGTGGATGTCCTTTATGGTAGCCTATATTCTAGGCAAAGGGTTTGTTTCTGAAAGTTTCATTCACCTACCTAATCTAGTTTGCAACATACTAAGAAGCCCTTAAGCTAGAAGGTAAAATTCTACGTTAGCTACTTATGGCTATCATGGAAAGGGGTTAGGTTAGGAAAATTAAATTTTCTGGGATGGGTCTACAGGCTAAAGCATGTCCTGGGAAGGTATTTTAAAGTAGGGCCTACCTACCTCCACTCCTTCTCCCTGTAGAGGGTCCTGAAATTTGCTTACATGACACTGCAGTGTGGCCAGATTGGCTTATTTTACGCCAAACTGGCTTATTTTGTTGGCGACTGGCGTGAAAATTTTTGGGACTGGCTTGTGGCTTAAAACTTGGCTATTTTTATTTTGAGCCGGCTTATTTCTTGGCGTGATTTACTTTTTCGGGAAGAATTTATATTTTTTGGCAATTCATCCGATTTTCGAAGGAACGAATGCTCACGAAAGGTCAAAATCACTATACCCATGTCTGATGGATGTGAAACCATAAGGAATTATTCTAAGTGGTGGAATGAGGAGTGCAGTCAGTTCAAAAAGGAGTTAAAGTGCCAGCAAAACATTTACAAGCGGATATCTACAGTCGAAAATTATGTTGCAGTTAAAAAGTCTTTCACCAAGTTTAAAAAATGTGTGATTGAGGCAGAAAGTAGAAGTTGGAGAGAATTTGTTGAAAGTCTGGACTTTAGGAAGCCAGTGTCTAAAGTTTACCAGTTTATAAAGAATACAAAAGCAAAAGGTGATAAGACAGGAAACCCCCCCCCCTTACTTTTGAAAACAAGATATTGATTAGTGATTTAGAAAAAGCCAATGGAGGTGCAAAGCCTTTATTAAAGACTATCGGAAGAGAAGATCCCTTTCATGATGAGGTAGCACGATCAACAGCAAAAGTAAGAAGACTTAGTAAAGTTGGTAACGATGAACACTATAACCAGCCATTTACCATGAAAGAGTTGGAAAATATTGTGACGAGTCGTCCAGATACTTCCCCAGGCACTGATATGATTCATTCACGATTCGTAAAAGCAATGCCTAATAAATGGATGGATGCATTATTGGAAGTAATGAACCTTGCTTGGGACAGTGGAGTGTTCCCTACTATTTGGAAAAAAGGCCAGGCCGTGATGATACCTAAGCCTGGTAAGGATATGTCAAAAATAGAAAACTATCGATTTATCACACTGTTACCAGTACTAGGTTAAGTTTTGAAAAAATGATAAAAAAGAGGATAAATTGGGAGATAGAAAAGAGGGGTTTTCTAAAAGATATCCAGTGTGGTTTTAGGAGAAAGAAAAGCACAGTTGAAAACCTGCTCTGTTTTAAACAAGATGCCCTTTATGCATTGCAGAACGGATGGATTATGGTTATTGTCCATTTGGATGTGAAGAGTGCTTTTGATTCAATAGTGCATCGTCTGATATTTAGTGGGGGTATGTGAGCCGGAATCAGAGGAAGGACATTAGCTGTTACTGAGAACTATTTGTCAGGAAGAGAAGACACTGTTAGAGTTGGCTCTGTAGAGTCTTGTATTCTATTAAGAAGAAGACGCGGGGTTCCACAAGGATCAGCACTTGGTCCTGATTATTATAATATTGCAGAATATTATATACCGATTGAGAATGGAGAGTCGAAAGGGATGATATTTGCTGACGATAATTCTTTTTGGGCAGTAGCAAGAACACTAGAAGAGACAATGGAGGTTGTAAAATCCACATTACAACAAATTGAACAATGGGCCAAGGGAATTGATTTGAAATTTTCCCCTCACAAATCTAAGATGATGGTGATTACTAGAAAGAAAATAACAAACTTACCCGTTCTTTATCTCAATGGTAATCCTATTGAGTATGTGAAACAGACTAAGGTCCTTGGGTGTGTGATTACTGACAAACTGAGTTGGTACCCACATGTTGAAATGGTTCGTGCTGCATGTATGAAGAGATTGAATATTATGAAGTTGCTCACTTCATACTCATGGGGGATGAAGGCAGATATGTTATTGGAGTTCTATGTGAAGTATATTCGACCTAAAATTGAATATGCTTCAGTGATATATGGGTTTGGACTGCATTCAACATTAAAAAGACTGGATGTAATACAAAACTCTGATGTTCAAATTGCTTTTGGAGCAAGAAAAACAACACCAGTGATATTCTTACTATCTGAAAGTGGTCTACCAGAACTTGAGACTAGAAGGAAAATAAGTGTATTGAAGTATTTGCAAAGATTATGGATAGCTGATAAAACCAACCCTTTGAAGTCAAGAGTTATAAAACAAGGAAGAATCATCACTGCAAGCCCCAAAAATAAGAGGTTCCAGGCAAATATATTTGAACAATGGGACAGTATTGTAAAACCTCAGGGAATTGAACTGAAGTTCACTGAGATGTTAAGAGTACCTCAAGTGGTGTTACCACCTCCTTGGAAAGAAAAATCTGTAGTATGTGGTTTGGACATTAAGCAGAGTAATAACTTAGATTGGAATACCTGTTTCCGGATATGGAAGTTAGAAAAGTATCAAGGATTCTTAGACATTTATACAGATGGATCGAAAAATGACGGGATGGTTGGTGCTGCATTTGTTGTCCCTAAAATGAATGTTTCAAAACAGTTTAAACTTCACAGTAAAGCATCAGTTTTCCAAGCAGAAGCAGTAGCTCTTGCAGAAGCACTTGAGTTTTCATTATCAGAAGTGCACGAGGAATATTTTGGCATATTGATATGTTCTGACTCTAAAGCTGTGATTTCTGCCATTAAGTCATTCCAGGCAGATTGATACAAATCAGGAGAAATAGCTGAATGTTATTCAAAGTTGTTAATGTTGATGGAATCGAGGAGAATAGCATTGCAGTGGGTTCCATCACATGTGGGAATAATAGGAAATGAATTGGCAGATAGCAAAGCCAAACATGCAGCCACAGAAGGAATGATTCGTAATTGCTCTACCCCCATAGTGATCAGTCAATTGGAATGTGTGCGTAAAGCTCTATTACGAGAAAGTTTTGAGAATGTGAGAGATCAGACTGGCAATTTTTTTGTTACAAGCAAGCTGCATTGGAAGTTCGAAAAGTCAATTTATAAAAATCTTAGCAGACACGAAGGACGCCTACTGTTCAGATTGAGGTCAGGACACTGTGGCATGAATAACTACAGTGCTAGACTTTACGGTGAAGACAGCAATTGCATGACTTGTTCGGAAGAAGAGTCTGTGGAACATTTAATATTGGATTGCGAGGAGTATCAGGAGCAAAGAGACAAGATATATGCTTTCTTCAGAGGGAGGCCTGACCCCATAAGTTTGCACTCCATTCTTGGAGGGCTGAATGACTTAGAAGACAACCTGAAAATAGTCAGAATTGTAATACAATTCTTTAAGGAAATTGGAAAAGACTTGATTCTATAAAAACATTTAAGTTATGTGAAGTGATATATATAAAACAGTGCTTTGGTTCCCAAGGTGTTCAACACAAAGGGGAACTCAAAACCCTTGATGATGATGATGATGATGATGATGAGGTCAAAATCACGTTTTAACTATGGTCAAAATACGAATCTAACCACAGCACTGCGGTGAAGTTTTCAAATCTTAAGAGACACGTGGCTTCGTAACAACAACATAAAAAGCATTAGCCATTAAGTCATGGAGTCGAACTACAGCTGAAGGTACATTATATTAGCTGTTACTTATTAGTATAGAATAACACCAGGAATCAAACTCATAACAGGCATGTCTGTAACATCTACAGATCCTGTTTAACTGTTTAGTTCATGTGAGTCGTCATGCTGTCGACATGTACACTCTAGCTATTTTCTGTGGTTTGTATCTCTGTACAAACAGGTTGGGTACACAGCGTAGCCGACTGGGTACACACCCCAATGCAGTGGGTACTGCCCCCAATATATTGGGTACCCCCATACCCGTTTTCACTTTTTGTCTAGGCCTATTCTGAGAAAATACATTTATTTATATTTGAGGTTTTCTTTGCATCACTTCAGTTTAAATATGCTCAAAGGAAGAAGCAAATTGGTCATTGGTTTTCTCAGAATACATTCAAAAGTGAAAATTGTTATGGGGCAGTTGGGGATATTAATTGTTTTATGTACTACCATCAACATAATGAGCTACTTCACCCCTGCAGTAGTACACCACAGGATCTGTACCTAAGAATTTGAGTGCTACATCCCACAATCAGTACTACATAAAACATGGCATAGATCCTACTACGCTATATATGGAGTAGGTCCTGCTATGCTATATATGGAGTAGTACACTTGGTTAGATGTAGGTATCAAATTCTAAGGTCCAGATCCTGTGATATACTACTACAGTGGTGAAGGAGTACATTATATGTTGATGGTTGTACATAAGACAATTAATCCCTACCTGGTATGGGGGGTACCCAATGCATTGAGGTGTGTACCTCAATGCATTGGCTACCAGCAAATTGGGTACATGCTACAGAAAAATAACTGGTGTACATGACTGGTTTGCACCCCCATTTTTAGCAGTGATGAGCATCAGCTTGTGACATAAGCAAACCTGAAGCAATCAATCTTGTTTCAGAGTCACTTTTATTCATTTTTCCCAATGTGTTAGCCTATAGTTAAATACTAGTGAAATTAGTTATATATAATATAGGCTATTAGCTAATATGTAATATAGTATCATATAATGCTAGGCCTAATGAAAATATCAGAGAGATATATAAGTACAGAAACAGGATAAGTAGAAGTGTTACCCTTGCTTTGATGTCTGATTTCTTTGTTACTGTTGCTGTAGCCTAGGCCTATAGGGTAAGACTCCTAGTGATTAGCCAGTGCCTAATCTGAGCTGTATCTCTTATTAGAATGCAGTATGTCCTTTACCTGGCAGCTGAGACTTTAATCTTGACCACTACTAATTTTCAGAATTATCAATCTTGGCCAATAGTCTACAAATCTTGACCACAACATTGATAATTAAACATGAGACGTTACCTTTAACAGACAGCAACTATGGAAGTTATCCTATAGTTTTGTTATTTAGAAAAAAACCTTTCAGATTTTGAAATAAACAAGGTTCATTGTTATATTAAATTTAATCAATCAACTGTAGACAATCAAGGCAAGTTTCCTGAAAATCAGATCATTGACCCCTCTTCTTTCTGGGTTGGGTTGACAATAGATCCAAATCTTTAATTTGTTCTTCTTTTCTCATGATAAGTTCATACACTTCTTCTTGGGAGAATTCAATTTTTACTGAATGAGATAATCCCTTACTACATAGTTTCTCTTGTTGTAAAATTATGTTACTGTTATAGCAAACTGCCTTGTTGTAAACACTGCTTATTAATATTGAAAATATGGATGACTATGGAAATATGTAAATCAGCTATTAGCTAATAATGTGAGGTAACATCATAGTAGGATTTATCTATTTCAATATAGTCAGTGTATTTTGACCTGCTATATAGGGTGTTGTAGATTTAGATCCATTGACAGTTTTCTTTCCATTATTTTACAATTCAACAGTATATGCTCAGGGGTTTCTTCTGTGTTTTTACAGTACCTGCAAAATGGGCTATTGGCAACTTCTCCATTTGGCTGCTTTATTTTGTGTGAAGGAGATTGGTGGTTGAAGTTAGCTGTGTTTGAACACAGGCAGTTGAACCAGACTGATTGTATACAGGTTGGGAAGGGGGATGAATTTAGTGGCTTTAATTCAAGCAATGTTTTTAGTCATAATCTAGTTGTATCCCTTATAGTTAGAGATTTCACTGGTTCCATTTGGCTTTTTGCTTCTTGCTTTGCTATCTTGTCTGCTTTTTCATTTCCTTCTTTACCTAGATGACTAGGTATATATTGAAATTTAGTAACAAAGCCTAATCTTCCAAGGCTGCTTAGGGTTTCTTTGGTTTGATGTAGGCCTATGCCCAGTGTTTCAAAGTTAGTGTTTCATAGGATATAGAGAGCAGATTTAGAGTCAGAGAATATTACTATATGTTAATTGATCTGTTTCAGTTTAATTAGGGTCTCTAATCACAAATAGATTGCAGCTACTTCAGCTGTTAGTGTGCTGGTCCCTGCCTTGTGTTTTTTCACAATGCATAGTCTGAGCTCTTTCAAAAAGCATCCACTTCCACATCCCTCTTCACTTAAAGATCCATCAACATATACTTGGGCAAATCCATTAAATTCCCTTTTTAAGAGCTGTTTGAAATCATGAATTGTAGTTTGGGATTCAATTTGTTCCTATTTTGAGGGGAGGAATTCTAGTTTAACCCTGGGGTGATAAATCCCCAAGAAAATTTGATTTCAACTCCTTCATACTCTGTTCCGGATTGCTTATGCTGGGGGGGATTATAATAAAAATTAACCAATAAAATATTGATTTTTAAAAGATTTAATCAGTCGGAATAACATAACTACAAGCGTACCTTGACCCCACAAAACCCCTGGAGAAAGGTATTTAAATTATGACATTTGTCCATTGTTTATATAAAGTATTTGCTATTGAGAAAGATGTATGAATTTTTTCCATGGGGGGGGGGGAGGTTTGGGGCACGAGGAATAAGTGAATGAATACTAATATAAAATTCAAAGAGGGATAAATTTTTTGTAATTTGAAGGTTATATTTCCATTTTTAAGAATTGAACGACCTTGGAGGGTCACCCACTGGGCGCCTCCAAACCGCTTTTTTTCCTGCTGCATCCACACCAATTTGTTATTGTTTCCAATAAAAATGTTAAAAGTTCATTTAACAAAAATTCTGGTGCCAACACAACCCCCCCAGGGCCCAGGGCAGGCATTGTAAGTTGTGCCCTGGGGGCATATATGAGTCTTATGGAAGGGATGCTCATATTCACTTCAAAGAGGGCTCATTTAATTGGAAATTGAAAGTTCTAGTTCAATTTTAAGAGTCAAAAGCGATTGGAGGGCACCTAGCTCCCCTCCCCTCCATTCCCTTTTTTCCTCAAACCGATCCGATAAGAACTTTGAGATAGCTTTTTTTTAAATAGTTCAAAGATCTTATAACAAACACTCCAGGGTCAACACAGCCCCCCAGGGCCCAGGGGCAGGTGTTGTAAGTTACGCCCTGGGGAATATATGGCTCTTATTGAAGGGATGCTTGTAAAAACTTCAGAGATGGCTCATTTGATTGGAAGTTGACAGTTCTTGTTCAGTTTTTTAAGAGTAAAAATAGATTGTAGGGCACGTAGCCTCCCCCCTTGCTCCTTTTCCCCAAATACATCCAATAAATATTTTGAGATAGCCATTAAGTTAAAAATTGCTCAAAAGTCAGATAGCAAAAATTCAGGTGTCCTCACTACCCCCAGGGCCTGGGGCAGGCGTTGTAAGTTGTGTTGCATTGGGTCACAGAGTATCATTATAGTAATCGGAGGTCTGACTCAGTGAAATTATGGGATACAGAAATTGCGGCGCACACACGGACAGTGCTCGAACTAACACAGGAGAAATCGAGCTAGTGGATTTCCTTGTCAATAATTGTTCCTGAACTGTTAGACAAGAAAGTGAGCACAGTCAAATATTTTCTTAACTTCGTGTGCGGGAATGTCTGTTAAGTCTCTATAGCTTCACCTGGGATAGCGGTTTATTGCGATTCTAATAAATACTGACTCAAAATACTTTTGACAGTGTAACTGAACTTCCACAATCTAAGGACTACCGTGAAATGTGGAAATTCCCAGTATAATCAGAGCTCTTCATACGTGGGAAGCATTTCTGTAAGATGGCCGTCAAAACTTGGAACCCAATAAAAGTACAGTTAAAGTTAGGGCAAAAATTGTCTGGCTTATTGTTGGCTTGTTTTTCAAAGGCTGTGCCTTACTTTTTTGTTCACGATCTGGCCACACTGGATGACAGGTCTATACTTATTAAAATTTAGACAAAACAAAATTTTACCTTAATTTTCAGGTATCAGTTTCTTATTCTCTTGCTTTAGTTCTGAAAATGCTATTCCTGTTATCTAAGTAGAATTTTTTTTGCTAAATTTAGGAAATGTATTTGCATATCTTTAAAACCTTATAAATTGGGATCAAGCAAAGTTGTGAAGCTGAAAACAATTTTGTTGTACTTCATTTAAGCATAAGATCTATTTTGCAAGGTTTCACTTTTATAAAGCATAGATTTTTAAGGTTGAAAAATGGTCAGGACCCTCTAGAGGGAGAATAAGTGGAAGTAGGTCCTTCAAAGTACCATCCCAAGACATATAGTAGCCCCTAGAACCACCCCTGAAAGTTTCATTTTCCTAAACTAACCCCTTTCCAAGATAGCCATAAGTAGCTAAAGTAGAATTTAACCAGCTAGAATTCTAACAAAAAAAGACAAAGTTGCTTACTTTCAGTTCATTTCTTGCAGTTACAGACAAAGATTTCCATGCTTCATTTGTTATGATATTAATCAGTCCTTCTGGGTCGGAGCTTAATCCAAGCGGCAGGGAGAACTGAAGATCAGATGTTACTACAAAATGTTCCATCTTCACTGTTGAAGATGGTGTGGTGGTTTATTGTATGTTAACTTAGGTTCAACTATTTTTCAATTGTACAGCATGTCGCAAATTCAAAGTAGCGCTCAAACAGTGTTTCATTTCGATTTTTGAGACTTTGCTAAACCTCAATATTTCCGGTAGAAAATAGTTTGAAGGTTCTCATTGCTTTTGCGAATACTTTATTACATTTTAAATCCAAAACACACTATAAAACCCAATATTAAAACAATAATGACTATGAAGCAACATTTTCCAGGGTATCGTACTTTTCTTTAGAATTCCAGTGACTTTGGTATCTTCTTTTTCTGTTGGGTAATAAATTGGGAATTCAGAAGATCATTCGAAAAGTTGATAGAAATAAAAATACACAGCAGCTAAACTCTTTTTCAGATTTGAAAATTTTCATGCTGACATCTATGTTGAGCCGAAAATGATCCATATACAAATTCTAAACATGACGTGACTTTGGAGCATTTTTGAAGCAATGCTTTTAAAATTTCCACATCAGAATTTACAATCAATCAGTATTTGCGATGCTTGTTAGGGCCCCGGGCCGGTCGAGTAGCTTTGATTCATGTGATTTATTTCTTGCTGTCCGTGCAGAAAAATATATTATTGTAAACGTATATGTACCGACAAATTACCGCAATGACCGATCGGAATTTTTATTTACTATTGCGTGTGAGAAACTAGGATCTTGCCTTTCAATGATTCACCGGTTAGATAAGTGTTGTACTATTATAGGAAATTTTAACTGTACTTTAACTTACACCTCGTTATTGCGTAGTTCTATTTTATACGATATTTTTGACGATTGGCTTAAAGTTTTGCTAAAGGATCTTGATTACACTTACACACACCATTGAAGTCACGTGTCGAACCTTGACCATGGAGTTTCTTCTGCAAATCTCCAAGTGTCTCCTGTTCACGTCGTTAGTGACTTCCAACTCAATCTTCCAATATCTGCATCTATTTCTTGTCCTTCTGCTCAGTCTACTCTCATCCCACAAGCTCATCAGCAACACGCCCAATTTTACAGGGATTGGAAGACCATCCAAGGTGATCTTTTCGCAACAGTTACTAATTCTTTCATTCATAAAACTTATGTTCCGTTCCAGCATCTCATGAAAAATCCGCAAGCTGATGCAAATGAAATACGGGTGTTCTTGCATAAATTTGCCCTGACCTGTGATGCACAGAAAAAGCCGGTCTACCTCTTAAACGTATACGTCGGGGTGTCATGAAGCATTGGTCCAGTAGTCCGAGCATAGTTGTAGCTTGGAGAAAATCCAAATTTTGGTACCATTTGTGGCTCCAGTGTGACCTAGCAGGCTTCTCTGTCCAAATCTTCCTTCTGGAGAAATGTATTAAGAGATCCTCCTAGCGCCCGCCTATCTGCTCAAGCTATTCCTGACTCCGAGTGGAATTCATACTTCTCTGCTGAATTCTCCCCGCCAGATGCCGCCCTACAGTTCGAATATGAAGATAAACTTGATAAATTTCTGTCTGGTTGTCTAACCAACAATTGTGTTGTTTCGCTTGATTCTGTGCTGCGATCAATCCTACGCCTAAAACGTAAAAAATCTTCTAGCACCGATAAAGTAAGCGCTCTTCACATTATGCATGGAAGCGAGCTGCCGATAACCCATATTGCTCTTTTGATGTAGATGATTGTTACCCAAGGAGTTGTACCTTCTTCTTTCTGGATTGGAGGTCTCACTCAAATTCGAAAGGAAGGTAAACTCGCCACCTAGTGCTCGTCTTTCCACCTTATAACGCTAACCACTACCTTCTGTAAGCTTTTCGAATTTCTGTTCATTGACAATCTAAACGCAAAATGCTATGTTCCACCTTACTAATTTGGATTCCAGCCACGTCTTGGTTGTGCCAATGCTTTTCCGGTTGTGGTGAATGCATTAATCGACGCTGATACATCAAGTGAAACTTTCTTGTTTGCCGGGACAGAAGTTCGTAAAGAATTCGATTCCCTCATTCACGTCGCTATGCTACTCCATTCAGCAAAACGTGGAGTGAGACCTTCATATTTCAGAGCCCTTTGAGACATGTATTCTCGTCTTAAAGTTTGCTTAGTACTTGACCCATCATCTAAAGCTGACGGCTCTCAAGTCTACGCACCAAGCCCTGATATTTTTGTCAACATTGAAAAGGTACCCGTCAAGATGCTGTTTCTTCCCCTTCACTCTTCAATAATGGAGTTGTTGATGCACAGTCAGCTGTTCCCACATATCTCATCTTTGCCGGTCTTGGTTTATCTCTCGTCTGTTGTGCAGACAACATTCTGAATTTGAGCCGCACTATCCAGCGCATTAGTGAGATTTTCACAACGCTACAATCTGAATATACAAAACTAGGTCTTCAGCTCAATGCTGAAAAGTCTGAAGTTGCATTTCTAAACTGGAAGCAAATGTCACCTGGGGATATTTCTCTCGGACATAGTAGGACTAAGCCAGTAGATCATATCACCTACCTTGGTCTTCCCAGTGGTTCGTCAATAATGCACAGGCGACAACTTTTAATTGTTCACTTCGAACGCAGAGTTGGGTTATATTCCCAACTTAGGGTATTGAGGGTAGGGAAGGGTATTGAGGGTATTAAGTTCAAATTTTCGGGGCTACTTCTGTTACTACTTCTGCTCTTGAAATTTTACTGCATCAAAAGACTGTAATTGTATCGATGCTGTGAAATAGCATAGATATAATTTTTGGTAATGGTATTAACTTTTATTTATCAGGTCAACTAGAGGACGTATATGACTAAATGAAACAGTACTATTTGTGTCATGATTTCAAAATAGTTCAAAGTTCAGATAACAAAAACTCCGGTGTCGACACCCCCTCCAGGGCCCGAGGGTAGGCGTTGTAAGTTATGCCCTGGGGGCATATATGGTTGTTATGAAAGGGATGTTCGTATAAACTTCATAAAGGGTTCATTTGATTGGAAATTGAAAGTTTTAGTTCCGTTTTTAAGAGTAAAAAGTGATCGGAGGGCAGCTAGCCTCCCCCTCACTGCATTCATTTTTTTCCCACAGGTGCTTCATATAGAAAAAATCATTGCATAAATTTCAAAGGATGCTCATTTCAGAGGGGGGAAACTTTTTTCACTTTGATATTGTTACTTTGATACCAGTTTTGATACTTTGATGAATATTTGATTTTTTTTAAAGTTCAAATTTTAAATAAGGAATTTTTAAAAACTTGAAACTTTTTGCAATCAAAAACGAAGAAAGATTAATAAAAAAAAACTTTTCGAAAAAATAAGTTTTTAAAAGAAAAGTAAACGTCATTTTAAACTTAAGCTCAGCAGATACAAATACCTGTTAAAATTCAAACTCAAAACGACCAGAAATTACTATTAAAGAATAAATGAACCTAAAACGAACAGAAAATAAATAAACAATTATAGGAAAAACATACAACAAGTAATAATATAAATGAATAAATAGATCTTAAAGCGAGTAATGCTTGGATTGAATATGAAAATCAAGCTTAAAACAAAAAAAAAAAATTTTGCTATTGAAGCATAAATAACACTTAAAACGAACAGAAATTAAATAAACAATCAATGCAAACAAACGCACGATAGATATTAATGTAAATGAATAAATAAATCTTAAAACGAGTGAAACTTAAATTGAATATGCAAATCAAGCTTGAAACTAACAAAAATCACTAAAAACAAGAGTTTGGATATCGCCTCCTTCTCTCACTTTAAAAGTCTAAAACCTACTGTGTTACTGGCGCTTTACTGAAAACTATATGCGTCTTTAACAGTTTTGGAAAGTATAAACAACATCAAATTGAATATTTTATATATAATGATATTAGTTGTTGAAAGATCCATCAGTTCAAGAATTAGTTTCACTCTAATTTTAGTTTTATTTTCAATGCTGTAAGAACTGGAAAAGAATATATTTGTAATATCATTCTTTTTCAGTGAAGCGCCAATGACGCAGTAGGATTTTGGTTTTTATTTACAGTTAAGGAAGAGGGCAGTATCCAAATTCTTGTTTGTAGTCAAACTATATTCGTCTTGAATAACTTTAGAAGAACTAATAAATTAAACTGAATATTTGATGTATAATGATATTAATTGCTGAAAGCTCATCAGTTCAAAATTATACTATAATTATGATGTTTGTTCTCCATACTTAGTACAAAACAGATTATTTGGAATACAATCGGCCTTCAGCGAAGCGCCAATGACGCAGTAAGTTTTACACTTTTACAGTAAAAGAAGAAGACGAAACCAAAACTCTTATTTGTAGTGATTTTTGTTTGTTTCAAGCTTGATTTGCATATTCAATTTAAGTTTCATTCGTTTTAAGATTTGTTTATTCTTTTACATTCATATCTATTGTATGTTTCTTTGCATTGATTGTTTATTTAATTTCTGTTCGTTTTGAGTTTCTTTTATACTTCAATACCAAAATATTTTTTTTCGTTTTAAGCTTGATTTTTATATTCAATCTAAGCATAGCTCGCTTTAAGATCTATTTATTCATTTATATTGTTTCTTGTTGAATGTGTTTTGCTATGATTTTTTATTTAATTTCTGTTCGTTTTGGGTTTCATTTATTCTTTAATAGTAATTTCTGGTCGTTTTGAGTTTGAATTTTAACAGGCTTTTGTATCTGCTGAGCTGAAGTTTAAAATGGCCTTTACTTTTCTTTGAAAAACATAATTTTCGGAAAGTTTTTTTAATCAATTTTTGTTCGTTTTTGATTGCAAAAAGTTTCAAGTTTTTTAAAATTCCTTATTTCAAAATCAAACTTAAAAAAAAATAATCAAATGTTCATCAAAGTATCAAAACTGGTATCAAAGTAACAATATCAAAGTGAAAAAATGGGTACGTGTCAACCTCGGAGTTTTTATTATCTGATGTTTGAACTATTTTTAACAAAATGGCTATCTCAAAATTTTATCGGATGGGTTCGTTTTAAGATTTATTTATTCATTTACATTAAAATCTATTGTATGTTTGTTTGCATTGATTGTTTATTTAATTTCTGTTCGTTTTAAGTTTCATTTATGCTTCAAAAGCAAAACATTTTTTTTCGTTTTAAGCTTGATTTTCATATTCAATCCAAGCATTACTCGCTTTAAGATCTATTTATTCATTTATATTATTACTTGTTGCATGTTTCTTCCTATGATTGTTTATTTAATTTCTGTTCGTTTTGTGTTTAATTTATTCTTTAATAGTAATTTCTGGTCGTTTTGAGTTTGAATTTTAACAGGTGTTTGTATCTGCTGAGCTTAAGCTTAAAATAGCCTTTACTTTTCTTTGAAAAACTTATTTTTCGGAATTTTTTTTTTAATTAATCACTAAAAAATGTTGAAGAGGTCTTACGTCCAACAGTGTCAAACATTCTACAAAGATTTAATTTTTTATGCGACGAAAAACAGGCACATCCATCTCACTAAAGTTTTTCTTTTCATTTTAATTTAATATTTACCACCCAACGACTGCGTTCGAATATATTTGATTGAACCAAGACGGCCAGAATTCTTTTTTATTTCAGTTATTGCAAATAATGCAATTTTGATGAGAAACAGGACATATTGTTTTTATAAGTAAAATAAAGAAAACTTTTCAACTTTTGTTGAATTTTTTATTTTATATTTTTGTGTGCTTCTAAACGAATTCTAAAACTATATTCTTTCATGTGCATGTGTATATTGTTAAATAATAAATGAATCATAAAGGAATATGCATTTGTCTTTCAATTATATTTATATGGGGTCGCCAATAAACTTGCAATCATAAATGGGGTCGTGAATGAAAAAAGTTTAGGAAGCCCTGATCTACAGCAAAACCTGTAATCTTTAGGTTTGATGGGTTCTAAATAAAATCGGGTCTGCGGTACCTGGGTCGACGCTCTTTGGAGTTAAAACTGGGGCAGAAGTTAGCTAATTTGGAGACCCAAAGTCATCTAAAATCAGGACTGCATTTTGCTATTTCCAGCAATCTAGGAAATTGAATTAAATTTTTCCTTCTGTGGTATTTTATTAAATTTGATCGCAAGCAGTGGCAACAACTCAATAAAATGTAGAGGGGGCAAAGATTTTTTTGATTTAAAAAAAGAAGATACAAAATGGTATTATCCAAAATTTGGGGTGGGGATTTTTTATTTTTTCGATGAGAAATAAACATTTAAAAAAGGTACTCTTCAAAATCAAAGGGAAGGGAGAATAACCATGAGTTCTTCTCCTTCCTCCAAATTGGTGTGACCATCCCTAGGGAGCTCTGGGAAATTTTTTCGTGCAGTTTTCTTCTGTCAGAGCAGCTACAACATGTTTCATGTTAAATTTTCCATTCTTTTGATTTTACATTTTCTTTGCTCTTAGGGAGGGGAATTTTTAACAATATATATCCTTTTGAAAATCTGGACACAATTGGTATCGTTTATTTTAGTTTTATACCTCCTCAAATTGATCTGAAAAACAAAACTCAATACCATTCCCAAAAACTTACATCTATGCTCATCGACAACCTGGGTACACTAACAATCTTTTGATATAGTTAAATTGTAAGAGTTTCAACTGAAAGTTTCTAACAGTTTCAACTTAATAGCTTCGGTCGTTCTTGGGATATATGTTTTATTGGCAACCAGCATACACACAGTGTCTTTTGATTTAGCTTTAAAGCAATATTTAGTTTTAAAGTCTAATGGGCATAACTGTGGGGGGTTATACATACCCAATATCCCTAGAGACATAGTTACTGGACTGTCTAACTATGCCAAACAAAATGACCATCTCAAAAATTTTGATTGAATGTGTTTAAAAAATCAATAGGCTTGGAAAGAGGATTGCTTGCCCTCCAATCCCTTTTGACTTTAATTAGGGCACTAGAATTAATTTCCTTGAACTTAATTTCCCATCAGATTAGCTCATTTAAAATTTTCTATGATATTACTATCTATTATTGCTCTGAAGTACCTAATATATTGCTTATATGCCCTTTTAAAAACCTGCATGAATATAGTTTTTTTGTTTAACTGAAACTGCCCTAAATGAAAGATATCGCAAGAATTTTGTTCATTTACATATAATAGAGTTTTTGTTCAATTACATAATTGAACAAGAGTTTTGTAATTACAAATTACAAACAAGAGTTTTGTTCAATTACATAATAGCCGGGACAAATAGTCATTAATTTTTTTTTCCATTTTTAACTAAGTTTTAACTCATTTTATTTATGTGTTTTGTACTGACCTGAATATCAGTGATGACAAAATTGTCGGTATGATATATATGTAGTAGTGCTAATTGTGACGGGAAATTCAAATTTGGCAACCATACTGTGAAAGAAAATTTTAAATTCTATTCTAAATGTTCCCTAAAAGTTTCACCTTAATACCCTTAGCATCTTTAGTTATAGTAACTGTAGTTGTAGTATTAATGGTATGCATATAGTGCCTTCTGGCTAGTTCCAAATCCGCCACAACTTAATAATGAGATATTGCTTATCATGCAAGATATTGCAATATCTTGAGATATTGCTGTGTCACCCTTTCGACAATCTACATGCTCATAGTTTGTTTTGGTTTAGTTGAACGTCTGCCTAAATAATCCTTCAAAGCTTCACCTTAATATTTTTAACTTGCGTATTAGCAATACTTGTAGTAGCATTAGCAGCAGTATGCACAGAACACTTTTGCTTTTCTTCAGCATTCCCCCTCAAACACGCTGGACGTTTCATCTACAATAAGCCGTTCCTGAAGCATTGCTAATACGTTCTCTTGACAATCTGTATGTGCATAGTGTGTTTCGATTCAATTAAATACTGTGTCAATATTCCTTAAATATTTCTAAATATTAGTAGCTAATACCCTTAGCTTTAGCAGCAGTAGTACTAGCACCAGTAATAACAGCAGTAGCAGTAGTAGTAGCAAAAGTAGAATTAATAGTAGTAGCCTTAGCTTTAGTAGCAGTAGTAGCATTAGCAGAAGTAGCAGTAGTATGAGTAGAAGCAGTAGCATTAAGATGCAAATATTGTCTTTTGGTTAGCTAATAAACCCATAACAAGCCCTGTAAGTTTCTACTTCACACACAAAACCGTACCTAAGAAATTGCTGATACGCCGTTTTGACAACCTCCATACAGATGGCGTGTTGTGATTCAGATCACCTCCCCCCTCAAAATTCTCTGAAAATGTCACCTTCATACCCATAGGCATAGTTGTAATAGTAGTCACAGTAGTAGTATTTGTAACTAGTATTATAATTAACAGTAGTAGCACTAGTAGTAGTAGCATCAGTAATATTAATATATGGCCTTTTGGTCAGTTGAACATACCCCTCATCAAGTCCTGGAAGTTTTAACTTAAACAATTAGCCGATGCTATAACATCGGTGATATGAGCCCTTTTGATAACCTGTATTTTCGTATACTTCCTTAAATTTTCATTTTATTACTTTTAGCCTTGCAGGTAGTTCCAATAGTATTAGTAGCAGACATAGTAGCAGTAAGAGTAGTACCCTACCATTGGTAGTAGTATTAATAGCAGAATGCACAAATTACCTTTTAGTTAATTGATCTACCTCTTTAAGCATTCTCTGAAAGTTCCAACTTAATACCAAAATCTATTCTTGAGATACACCCTTTTGACAATCTGCACGCATATAGTGTGTTTTGATTTACTTCAAATTCCCCTAATATATTCTGCCCCATTTTTGCATTCATACACTTAGCCTTAATAGTACTCGTATCATAGTAGTAGTGGTAGTAGTAGGAGCAGTAATAGTGTTGTATTAGTAGTAGTGGTAACAGTTGTAGCAGCAGTAATGATAGCAGTAGTAACACGAATATGTTGCCTTTTGTTAAGTTAAACACCCCCCTCATGATACCCTGGAAGTTTCATCTTGATACGTAACCCGTTCCAAAAATATTGCTTATACGCTGTTTTGAGAATCTGTATGCATTCAGTATGTTTGGAAGTATATCAACTTTCACATCAGCATCTCCTCAGATCTTTATTTCAATATCCTCAGCCCTGGTACAAATCCCTACAGAAGCAGAAGTTTTAGCGGTAGTAGTGGTAACTGTTGTAGTAGCGTGCAAATATTGCCTTTTTGGTCCATTGATCATCTCCCTTATAATTTCCTGAAAGTTCCAAGTAAATATACTCAGTAGTTCTTGACTTGAGCTCTTATGAAAAACTGTATGCAACTAAAATGTATTAATTCAGTTCAACCCTTCCCTTAACATGCTCTGAAAGGCTCACCTGAATGTCCTTTGTCTTTTGGAAAGTAAAGGTCCAACATGCCTACCTTTCTCAACAACATATACTATATATAAACAATGGACGAATTGCATAACTTACAGCCCTTGCCCTGACGGCTGTGGTAGTGACATCCCCGAAGATATAATTACTGGACCTTTCAACTATGCTGAACAAAGTAGCCGTCTCAGAATTTTGATTGGATGTATTTGGGAAAATGATGGGCGTGGGAAGGGAGGGGGGCTGGTTACACTCCAAAAAGTTGGTTACACTACACAACAAAAAGGGCTCCGGCACTTTCAATTTAAATAAAAAGCCTTATATGCCCCTTGAAAATAACTTACATCCTTTACCCCCACGCTCTGGGGGCTTGTATCAACCCTGGAGGCTTTGTTATATGATCTTTGGACTATTTAAACAAATTGACTATCTCAAAACTTCGATCAGATATATTTATAGAAAAGAGGGCGTGTGGAGCTAGTTTCCCTCTAATTACTTTCGACTCTTAAAAAGAAAACTAGAATTTTCAATAATCTGATCAAATGAGCCTCCTCCAATGTTTATACAACCACCCGTTCCATAAAAACTTTATTTACCCCCGGGGCATAACTTAAAACCCATGCCTCCAGGCTCTGGGGATTTGTGTCAACCCTGGAGGCATTGTTATATGATCTTTGGACTATTTTGAACAAAATTGCTATCTCAAAATTTCGATCGGATACATTTGGGGAAAAAGAGCGTGGGGAGGGGGCTAGTTGCACTGTGATCACTTTTGTCTCTTAACAAAAAGGGCACTAGACTTGTGATTTCAAATAGAATAAGCCCCCTACAAAACTTGTATGACCACTCCTATAAAAACCTTACATGTTGACAATGGGCAACCAGCATAACTTATAGTCGTTGCCCTGAGGGCGGGGGGGGGGGGTTGACATCCCTAAAGACATAATTACTGGACCTTTCAACTATACTGAACAAAATGGCTATCTCAAAATTTTAATTGGATGTGTTTTGGGGAAATGATGGGTGAGAAGAGGGGGGCCTGGTTGCCCTCCAATCACTTTTGACTCTTAAAAGGGTACTAGAATTTTCAATTTCTAATCGAAGGAGCCCGTTTCAAAGTTTCTACAACAACTCCTTCTGTACAAAGAGCCTTGGTGAAAAAAATAAATAAGTAAACAAATAATAAATTGTGCCCACACCTTTCTTTACTTAGGCAGCGCTGTTGTGGTGCCTCTGATTGATTTTCCTGAGCACTGACATTAACAACCACATCCCCAATTTTAGATTACTTCAAACTTCTTGTGGCCGATATTAGCAAACTGTTACCCCACCAGTGGCGTCGTTTGGAGGGGCAAGGGGGGTATCTTCCCCCCAATAATTCGGAGGAAAAAAACTATTATATAGCCCATGCCCCTTGACTCTCCAGATATGGACCCTTTTCGCCCTCCTGATAAAAATGCTGGAGCTACGCCTCTGACCCTAACTTTGGACTCACAAAGGCCAGAACTGGGTGCCAAAGCATCGACTCTAGTTTTACCAATGTTCGATGTGTTTGTTCATTTTAATCTTTGTTCGGGTATAAGCCTAGAGAAGGACCTGTATAGAAGTAAATAAATAATACATTGTGCCCACACCTTTCTTTACTTAGGCAGCGCTGTTGCGCTACCTCTGATTGATTTTCCTGAGCACTTACATTAGTAACCACTTCCCCAATTTTAGATTACTTCAAATTTCTTGTGGCCGATATTAGCAAACCGTTACCCCACCAGTGGCATCGTTTGGGAGGGGCAAAGGGGGCAGTTGTCCCCCAATAATTTGGAGGAAAAAAAATTATTATATAGCCCATGCCCCTTGACTCTTCAGATATAAACCCCTTTTGCCCCCCTGATAAAAATGCTGGAGCTACGCCTCTGACCCTAACTTTGGACTCACAAAGGCCAGAACTGGGTGCCAAAGCATCGACTCTAGTTTTACCAATGTTCGATGTGTTTGTTCATTTTAATTTTTGTTCCGGTATACGCCTAGAGAAGGACCTGTAGAGAAGTAAATAAATAATACATTGTGCCCACACCTTTCTTTACTTAGGCAGCGCTGTTGCGCTGCCTCTGATTGATTTTCCTGAGCACTTACATTAGCAACCTCTTCCCCAATTTTAGATTACTTCAAATTTCTTGTGGCCGATATTAGCAAACTGTTACCCCACCAGTGGCGTCGTTTGGAAGGGACAAAGGGGGCAGTTGTACCCCAATAATTTGGAGGAAAAAAAATTATTATATAGCCCATTCCCCTTGACTCTCCATATGTGGACCCCTTTTGCTCCCCCCTAATAACAATACTGGACATATGCCTCTGACCCTAACTTTGGACTCAGAATGGCCAGAACCGGGTACCAAAGCATCGACTCTAGTTTTACCAATGTTCGATGTGTTTGTTCATTTTAATTTTTGTTTGGGTATAAAGCCTAGAGAAGGACCTGTAGAGAAGTAAATAAATAATACACTGTGTCCACACCTTTCTTTACTTAAGCAGCGCTGTTGCGCTGCCTCTGATTGATTTTCCTGAGCAGTGACATTAGCAACCACATCCCCAATTTTAGATTACTTCCAATTTCTTGAGGCCGACATTAGCAAACTGTTACCCCACCAGTGGCGTCGTTTGGTAGGGGCAAGGGGGGCAGTTGCCCCCCCCCCCCCCAATAATTTAGATTGAAAAAAATTATTATATAGTCCATGCCTCTTGACTTTCCAGATGTGGACCCCTCCCCCCCCCCCCCCCAATAAAAATGCTGGAGGTACGCCTCTGACCCTAACTTTGGATTCACAAAGGCCTGAACTGGGTTCCGAAGCTTCGACTCTAGTTTTACCAATGTTCACTGTGTTTGTTCATTTTAATTTTTGTTTGGGTAGGAAACATGTTAAGAAAATAATTCATACTTCATAATATGCAGAATAATTGTAGCTAACACATTTTGCATACAGCCCCTCTATATTTTACCCCTACCCCTCCCTAATGCGTTTATATATATAGCCGAAATTAGATATTTTCCATCTATTCTTCCAGTGCGTCTCTCTTGTTTCTACTGGTGTATCTATAAATTGAGTCAACTGCGACAAAACAAGAACCGAAAAACCATGTGACGGGTGACAGAATGCATTGGAAATATTTAATTTGGGCTATATATTTGCACATTAGGGGGGTTGGGGATAAAGTATAGCGGGGCTGCAAGCACAATGTGTTAGATACAACTATTCTGCATATTATTAAGTATGAATTGTTTTCTTAACATATTTCCTTCTCTACAGGTCCTTCTCTAGGCTTATACCATCTGTTTGTTTTGGGTTTCACTAATTTCTGTATAATAATCTCTCTTCATTCTAAGTTTGAATTAGTGAATGACTTTATTCATTCGAAGATGACTGTTTACTTTTCTTTGAAACAAATTCTTGAAAAGGCCTTTTAATTAATAAAAAAAGAAGCGAGTTCTCACGTCAGTAGCTATTTCCTTCGTTTTAATATAAAAAAAAGAACTTGACAGCTACAGCAACATTGTGTTTCAGATTGGAAAAAAAATCTAGTATAAACAGAATTGATTTTGTCATTAAAATAAAACAAAAAATGTTAAAGCCTTTCAGAAACCAATACAACCTTAGAGTTTTCAACCGGCACAAGAATTTCTATTTAACAGTTAATTGTGTATATTCGGAAGGATATTCCTTATAAAATTAGGAGTACCAGGATAGTTCAATTGACACATTTGCTACTGGTAAACAAATGCTACAAATGAAGAAAAAAAATAAAAAGGAAAAGACAACAAACAACAGGATGAACTACGCAATGGAACTGTGATGAACTAACATGCTAGGGGCAAATGGTGATTGCCGATTTTAGGTTACAAGCGACTTAAAAAACGACACGATATTGATGTTTAGCAACAAAATTATCACTAATGCCGAACAGAATCTCTAACGCTAATTTTTTTTTTTTTAATGAATTTTGTCGAAGACTAAGCCCCTATATGCTCTTCTTCCAGAGTTACTAATCAGAAGATCATGAGTAGGGACAAAATTGACAGCTCCAACTGGATCACCGAATTTTCTATATATTAAACATAACAGCCTACCTTTTAATAATACTAAAACACAAACCTTTTTTCCCTTACATATATGTCAATTATGTTTCACTTTTGTTGAAAATAGAGCCTTATATGATCTTCTTGGGAAGTTAGTAATCAGAAAAATACGAGTAGAACCCTTTACATAGTCAATAAGCATATCTAGGTGCAATAGAACCTCACTTTAATAATGTTAAAAGATAAACCTATTTCTTTATGAACAGCAAAAATGATTGAAAGATTTCCTTCAATATAAGATAAAAATCCACATCAGTAAAACTGAATAGTATAATATCCACTATTAAAAAACATAGCTTTTACTCATTTTTTCGGTCCTAGGACACTATTATTAAAAGCCCTCCCAGATACATTTTCCTACTGGAATCGCTTGTAATAATACAACCCGCCAAATATTGGATTTTACTTTCATCTAGATGCTAAACATATAAACGGTTAAACATAACATTTTTTGACGACTAAGGTCGTCTACTCGTCACAAAATTGTTGCATCAGTACCAAAACTAGAAACAAATATTCGTAAGTGAATTTTATCAGTAGAATTGGCCTCTGAAATGTTAATTTTTCAAACATGGTAAGCAATTCATTTTCTTAATTTCCCTTTTGAAAAAATATGCTTTAGTCTCTTATGATGTGTGCTTCTATGCCAGGACTGACCAACCTAATATTGCACACGAGTGGAGGAGTTAAGCCCCTCCCCCGTCAAAAATGTTAACATTTCCGAAAATAATAAATTCTACGTTTTCTAGCTTTCTGTAGTTGATTTTTGCTCAAATTTATATCAACAATTTGCTTTTGAATATAGTCATCTTATGTGTACAGTGAGAAAACGCAGAAGATTAAAAAATAAGGCTGTTGTAAAAATTTTAATGGGGCTAAATTGACAAAAATTTGGATAATATAAGATAAAACTAATCTTCATCGCTCTCTATTTTGTTCCAATCTTTCAACCGCTTACCACCTTCCATGAAGTCATCACGCAAAACACCCCAAACTGGTTCGTCTTTCACTTCAATTTTCGGCTGTAAAAGAAAGAAAGTGTAAATTAGGAGCGAAAAAAAAACCCAGAAATAAACACAATTCAGGAAAAGGAAAGAAATAAACAGAATTAAGGAAAGGAAAGGGTAAGTGAGTACGAGATGTCAAAAAACAAAAATGTTGCCAATTATTCATGGCTAACACAAATTCTTAGCATGGAAGAAAAAAAAACGTGACATTACTTCATGTCTGGGTCTCGGTGGAGCCTGAAACAATATTCGAGAAATTGATCACATGGACAAATGAAAGGTTAACTTCAATTATTAAAACATTGGCATCACAACATTTACTTTTATTTTGGAATAAAACACAAATTTGTCAGACACCTGCTTTTAGCTCCAGCCATATTCATCAAAAATGATATAGAACGTTCTTACACATACCATTTTGTCCAGTATAGGTACTATACATTAGTCAAAGTTACATAATATTTTTGCATACAACTTTAACTTGAAAAACTAATAAAATCTGAAAATAGAGAGGTCGAAGATACGGTCCAAAGGTCATGAGCCATTCCCAGTTACAGCAAAGCTCCGCATTAAGAAAAAGTTACCTTTTTGGACGCCAGCTCCTTTGACCCAGCCTTCTGCAAAAGATCGTTAAATCTGTTCTTATCAAGTGATTTCATGACCTTGTCTCTTTTGGTTTCCAAGGAGCCAGCCTCTCTTAACTGAGTTGAGATTGCTTTCTGCTGGATTTTCACTGCATTAAATAGTTGAACAACGCCTCTAGAACAAGAAAAAAAGATAGAGAACAAGAAACTAACATTTTGACTAACTAAACATGAAGAGAATTCGAAAATTTAACCTGCGTCAACAACATATATAGCATTGGAAGAATAAGGTACGAGAGACACAGTCAAGTTACTATAATCTAAGCCAACACTACCGACGATTTATCACCGAATTAGGCTATTTTGTTTTAAAGTAAATAATTTCTAAGACCATACTGGCTAAGCATGACAAAATAAAAAAATTGTCTGGCGAAGAAACAACGAAGAGAATTCCAGCCAGTAATAAAAGATTAGATTGCAAATATTTCAGCCAAGACTCCACCCCCAGAGTAAAAAAAAGATAAAGCCTGTAGGACAAAATTGAAGAGTTGCCCTTTTAACATTCCTTAGAGAAAGCCTCTTATTTTGTAGGTTGTTTTTAAGGTTTGCTTTGTTTTTAATTTCTACTGAGAAGTTTTATCTGCATATTTTACTCTTTACTTCCCTGTTTTGCGCTGAGGACGGTCAAGCAGATTCCTCGGTCGAAATATTTGCGTTCTATTTTTCTATTTATCACTGGCTGGAATTATCCGCATTTTCTCTTCGACAGAAAATTTCTTTAATTTTGCTAGTTTAGGATATCCGCAACATTCGGTGATTATTGTCAAGCATTGGACATCTTGGTCAGATGCCGCCCAGCAATCTGAGACTAACAGAGGTTAAAGATTAAAGGACTCTGGATAATTCTAAGCTACATTTTAACTTTCTTTTTTACCTTAATTGTTAAATATTTAATTTATTTAAGAAGGTTTTTTCTTAAGTTATTTTAGAACACACTCTTAGAAAAATTCTTGGAGCATTCAAATATCACCATCCATTTTCGGGCAGTCACTTTTATTTCAAAACGGAATCAAAAGTCTTGCTTTCCAATCAGGAATTACTGTCTACAACATAATTTTTGTCTAAGGCCACTTTTCCGTATTTATGTTCTAGCAGTTTTATTTTTTCATAAAGATATTCAGCTTTTAACACTTATTTAGAAAAAGCATGATATTCTTGGGACCGTACCTGAGAAAAGAGGAAGATTTGGTCTTATTATCGTTTGTACAATGTTGTTGCAAAATTTTAGTTAAGTCTTATATTCTAAAACTTTCATTTAATAAAACGAAACTTTCTAATTGCGCAATGCTAAAAAAGAGCGAGAGGAGGTCAACTATCGGTTTAATAATGATTTCTTTATTTAGTAGGACACAATACCAGCTACTATGTTAATAACACTACCTTGGCTTCCTTTCAGCGTTAAATAATTAATTCTACATTGCGGGTCTATTCCTGAGGAGTCCATCATCAAATTCAACTCCGTTTCCTACCAGGATACTATAAGCTAGTAATTTGCTCCGTGTAGTCTCCACGGAGTTGTTGCATCACCCGTTTGAAAATTACTTGCCTAGGATGTGCTCCATAGCACAATAGTATTTACTAACAGTAAAAAGCAGCGTCATTGAAAGTCACTATCTACTATTTTCCTTGTTTGTGATTTATTTCGGGGAGTTGACCGAATATAAAAAATATACAAACGAAATCACAAAACACAAAAGATTCTAGGTAAAACAAGCCCCCCTCCCCACCATAGCACCAGTGCCTGTTTATACCATAATCTTGAATTTGGGGTGCACTGCGCTTAACTTAATCGATCAGCTACAAAAAGAAGAACGACGAAAATTTTCTGTCTGTATAATGTGATACTGAAGCTTCCTGCCATCTCAAGCACAACAAGAAAAAATTAGTGGATATACACACTTTGAAATAGCAGAATTAGACATGTCTAAACAAAAAAAAATTTAAAATACAAACGTTAACTAAAACCAAATAAAGAATGTCCTTTGGATCATGTCACTACATTAAATCAAAGGATGGAAATAAAAAATTCGAAAATCCAGGTTTCACAATTTTAGCATAGGACAACTTCCAAGACAATACAAAAATCTCCTTTTCTAAAATGCAGAGATCCAACCCATTCAGGCATAGACCTTAGACACATAAGGCTACACTTACTTTGTAGAAATCCTTGCCAGTTGTTTCTCAGTTTCATTTGTCAGCACTTCCGGTTTAACTCTACCAATTGAATCCCATTCCTTCCTCTGTAATGTAAAAACATTAATAACATCCTAATACTTTTTTGGTCTGAGCCTCGGCTCAGTTGGGTGAGTCTTTCAATAATAACGTGAGTATAGTAACATTTGTTTCAAAATAACATTTAAACTTTGTTCTTATAGAATAAAATGACCAATTTCAAATTACGTTTTCATCAGAATCGTCAGGTAAGGTTACTAAAAAAACGTATTACAGAAGGAAATTGAACAAATGTTAGGAAAAACGCTAAAATTAAATGTCTATGGTTAACAATTGAACCGTATTTGACAAATATATTTTCAAACAACTTTCAAAAGAAATTTATAAACGAAGACATAAATTGTCGAAATTAATCTATTGAGTTTTTCGAATTCTTCTTGCAAAATTAATCTTAATGATGGCTACAAAGTATTAAAACTCTTCTTCCAAAATTATTTTATATAAGGCTGTATTTAATTTAAGTTCAAACAATAACTGGTCAAGGGAGCAAAATTAGGTTTCTAACTGTATTTCTTTCTATGTTGGATACCGTCTGCCAAGCTACAGCCGAATATTACAGGATGTGAGGCATGTGAGGCAGAGAGTGTTGATATACAACATAGACTTGCAGTGTGGGAGTGAGGGTACCTGAATATTTTTCTTTTGATGGAGGGGGAGGCTAACATACATATTTTGAGATAAGTAATCTTAGAAGTAGGATAAATCAGTATATTTCCATACATACCTGTGCAATTAATCCCAACACTCATTAAGGTTTTGGAAGAATGAGTTGAAGAAGGAAGAGAAAAAAAACAGAGCAGAAGAAGATTGGTACCAAAGTTATCAAGAGTCCCATAGGGACAATAAGTCTTCGGTTTTAAAAGAAAAGAAAATGATTTAGTCAAAACACCTCACGCAAGTCGTACGAATTCTCTTGATTTAAACATTCGCTGTAGTTTTCATAACGTGTTTCTTTTGGAGTAGGGTGAACAAAAATGGTCCAGCCAAAATGGAAACGAAACTTTAGTTATAATTCTACACGAGCAATTTTTTGTTCATTGCCATGTCTTTCTTTCAAAGCTGGTTAATTTAATTGACTCACAAACTGTTTTAGAAAAAACTGCTTGAAATGCTTACGACTTTAAGAGATTTTACAACAGAAAATACATCATTTTTTTTAGAATTAGTTATCCTGTTTAAACTGTTCTTTTGGAGTTTCCATGACCAAATCAACAAGTTTAAGTCAATGCAGAGCCAAGACAGAACCATTATAATTAAGATACCTTCTTTGGCTTTGATTGAAGCAAATTTTGAGCATCACGACACTTACTGTCAACTATGAATCTCGTGATGTGAGGGGCTATTTCATTGATTTGAAAGTCTTTGCACACACAAGCACAGTGAAACTTAGGCTATATTATACAGCCTAAATAAAGACACGAAAAGGGTTTGAAGTACCAGTTTCATTCTCTATTCCTCCTCCCTTCAGGACACTGACTAATAATTAACTTGAAATTTTTAGTGCTAGATAATAAAGCATTCATAAGCCTATTTACTGGCCAAATTTGGGCTCAGGAAGGTATTTTCAAGCTCCTCCGTCCTTAATTGTAAGGTCTAGTTGTTTGAAATATGCCATAGTTCGAAAAACACAGATCAAATTTGGCTTTAAGACATTCACCCAGCAATGCCTGCAGCCACATACAAGTAGAATTCAAGACAAAGAAGGAAGAACAAACAATCACTTCATACACGTAGAAAAACAAAAAAAGTGAGTTAATGGAAAACGAGTTAAAAAAAAAATCAAAAGTCTGAGCTTCCAAACACCTTCGCCAACCCTAATTTAGACTTAAGATTTAGACCTGAAAGTTTTGCTCACTGAAAATAAATTTTGTCAAGTTCATGAAAAGGTGGTGTTGAAGATGCAAAAGCGGTTTAGCTAGGAGCTTAACACGCCCTTTAAGATTATAATTTGGGCTGTCAATTTATTCCTGTATTTTCTTTCTAGAATTGAAAGAAAAAAACGTCTTTCAGGACAAAATACGTCTTAGTTAGCCAATTTAAATACTCCAAATTTAATGAAATATCATTTGAAATTCCCAACAACGCTTAAAAATGTTTGATTCTAACCAGTATTTTCAAGTTCCCCCGCTTTATACTCAACGTGGCACCTGTACTTAGCAAATAGCTTGAGTCATCCTTCTGCTGTAATCCAAATCTGAATATACAGTTTTTCTCAACAAATCAAAGCATTGTTGGATATAATTGCCAGACTCCAAAAAATTTCAAACATAAAAAAAACTTGCATTTTCTCCATTGAAAACATAATTATAGACTATTGTATTTTGCAGTTTTGCACTCTATGAATAAACTTGTTTTTACAGCTCTCAATGCTATAAATCTCTTTTTTTATACTTAGAGGTTCCATCTTTAAATTTTACGGCAAATAATACGTTCGTCGACTTTTGGCAATAGATCAACACTTATGTTTCTGCAAACTAACAGACAATTTTTACCGGTAATTGGGATGACAGAAAGACGCCTTTAATACTGATATAGTAAAATTTAAGGAGGTTTTTTTTCTTTTTGAAGGAAGTAAGAAGCCCCTGAGCTAAAGCTTGGTAAATATCTCCTCTGTTTTCAAAACACATATAGGCAAAGATTTCTACACATTTGCAAAGCCCCCTTTCCTTACTTGGATACGCTTTAATTTAAAAGTAATACTTCCCCTTAATTCTTTGAAACCTTCAAACGATTTAGCTATTAGCCCTAGAAATCTTTCTATAGTCTTAAGATACTTTACAATAAATACAGCCTTAGGATTACAAAAATATTCAAGACCTATCAGCCTGATGTACAAAATTATCATGCTTTTACTTATTTTTCTTATTTTTTAGTTCTTCCCCACCAATAACGTTCTATTCATTACAATTCTTTATACCGTTAGACTAAATTGCCTTTTCTACTTATTGATAATAACAAAATGAATCAATAAAAATCCAAAAAAGAAGTCTTTTCAAAGAAAAGCAACGAGCAGCATTAAACCAAAAATGAGTGAAGTCACATAATAATTCAAACCAGGGGCGGATCCAGGATTTTTTTTTTTTAGCGGGGGCGCAAAATATTTTAATCCAATAAACTTGGGAACAAAGAAATACCAGCTATTTAAAGGAAACCTCAACGATTATACGCCGTTGGTAGGTTGTGGAAATGGTCGTAAATTTCAGCTAAATCTGCTGAGGGTTAAAGTTCTATTAAATCTGTCAAAATTTAAATAATGTAAAAATATTGATACATAAAAAAATGAAAAGATGTTCACTCTCTACAAAACATGATATTTAATATGACAATGTGATATTATCCCCAAATCCACCCCTACGTTAGGGGGGGGGGCACCTGGATCCACCACTGATTCAAACTTAAAACGAATACAAATCACTATCAATGAATAAATGAGACCCAAAACGAACAATAGGCAAACTACAGTGGGTAATCAGATTCAACTTAAAACAAACAAAAATTACCACACACAAGAGTAGGGGTAACAACCTCTTTGAAAGGCTAGAGCGTTATCTGGGCTTTACTGAAAAAAAAAAAAAAATCTCTGCATTTTCTCTTTTGTAACGTCAGTAAACCAACAATTGCTGAGACTTCCAGGAATGAATATCATTACGTAATGAGCAACCAGTCTACTTTCATTAGCTCTTCTCTGTACTCTTGGTTAATATGGTGGTTCTATTTCTCTTTTTGTTGTTGTTATTGATATTTTACACATAGAAACCAAACAGTTCAAAATGCATATCATTTTCAATCAACAGCAAATGACCTTCAAGCCTTTTAGAGGTTCTGAGAGGGAGGAAAGGGGACACATAACACCATCCTTATTTGCATACCTTGATTAGCCCCGAGATACAATTTTGTTGTTGCAGTGTTATTGTTGATGGTAAGACATATAAAAACACATTGCTCGACGTAGGAATTATAAAGGGCAAATCATGCTCTGGTCTTTAGAAAGCTTAGAGGGCAGCAGCCCTACTCTGTTTGTTGGGATTTGTGTTCCATTTTAAGTTTAGTTTGATTGTTCATTGTAATTTCTGCTCATTTAGGGTTTCATTAACTCACTGATAATGATTCCTGTTAGTTTTAAGTTTGAATTATTATATGATTTTAATTCTGTCCAGTCATTACTGTCCAGTCATTAATGTCCAGTCATTAGTTTAATGTCACTCATTACTTTTCTTTGAAAAACTTGTTTTTAGGAATTTTTTTTTTTAAATTAATCCCGTTCATTTTTATTAGCATTATTTTTTTTATTGGTTAATAAAAGTAATATCTGTAAAGTTTTTTTTTTCAGTTTTTTGCTTTAGCATTAAGATTTTGGCTTGTTATTTATGTTTTGGACACAATTTTGCAGCAAATTTTAATAATAATTTTACTAGAAAATTTCGTACGGATGGCAGGGGAAATATTATTAAAATGGAATGAAAATCTTCGTAATGTTTGGCCTCCGTACAGGCCTGAAGCCATCTTGATCCACATCCTATTACAGCCTTGAATATGGACAAATTGTCAGCATTTTTTTTTTTTTTTAAGAATCTCATTGTACCTCATTTTGTTTTAACAGCTTATTTCCTTAAATAAATAGATCTTGAGCTCATTTATTGAAAAATTATGTTTTGGCCTTTAAGAAATAAAAATAGGAAATCAACAATCAATGCAATCAGATTTGTTTTCTGATTGAGTGTCACTGGTTTCTGAGATTTTGATTGGGGTTTCATTATGGCCTGGACTTTTAAAGCAGAACAGCACAAAAAAAGAAGAATGCATCATACTAAGACATAGAAAAACATTTTTCTTGTAAAAATTCATTGCCCATAAGAGGCTGCCCTTAGTCCCCCAAATCGAAATTTAAGATCTATTTGTCCCCCCCCCCTGGTCCCATATTCTCTCAGGGATCATGTTTCAACTTGATCCCTTAAGCTGCAAATTTCCGTTCTCGAAAAATTGAAGATAGAGTATTTGAAAACCTGGATGCATAGAGTGCTTTTTGATTTAGCTCAACCCTTTCCCTCAAGCTACAATTCAGCACCCATTTGCCCTGCCCCCATCACTCCCTAGAAATTTCCATATAATACCCAAGCCATTCCCCGACATCACATACGTATACACCTTATTGACAACCTAGGAGCAATGGTACCTTTTGACCTATCTAGTTACCTAACTGGCATAAATTATATGGTAAGCATCATAGGAGTTTATAATTCGAAACATTTTTTATGCTTGAATTGGGGATGGATATTGGTTAACCCTTTGCCCCTCACCAAAACTAAAATTTATTTCCCTTGCACAAACCTCTCCTTTCCTTTTTCTAACAGTGCCTGAAAGTTTCAAACCCATCCCCAAACCCTTCCCAAGATAACAAAGACATGCTGTCCCCTCCCCCAACCAAATAATGAATATACCTGAACTTCAGACACTCCCTCAAAGCCTCAACTCAATCCCTTAGGTGATTTCCAAAACATTGTAAATAATTTGAAAAGCCATATACATATGGAGTCTTCTGATTTAGCCTACTTGGGTATGTGTGATTTTTCCAGAGTATAATCTTTTGAATCTCTAACAGTCTTGGCCTAGGGAGGGATCTGAAAAAGCTCATTCGTGACACAACTAATGAGGAACAAAGGATTTTTTGGCCAATTTTCAGCCACCCCCTCCATACCCCCAACAAAATTTGTGATTTTCTTGGCTCAAAGAATGACCTCCGACAGTTTCAAGCTAATCAGACATCCAGGATCAAGTATGACCCCTTTTCCATTATAAAACTTTGCGTGTAAACATTGTGTAACTTGGATAATTTACGAACCTTATCCCACAGGTTCTGAGGACAGTGTCATCCCTGGAGATACATTTATAAAACTTTTCGACGATTTTGAATAAAATAGCTATCTCGAAATTGATATTCTTACAGGCTGTGGGGGTGTGTAGGAAAAAAGGGCACAAAAGGGAGGCTGGCTGGCCCCCAATCATTTTCGACTCTTAGGAAGGGTAATAGAACGTTTAATCTCCCATTTCAACAACCCATTGCTGTTTTGGGGATATTGAACACATCCCTACATAGTGTCATTTACATAGACGTTGAAGTTTCAACTTAACACCTAATCTGGTCCAAAGTAGCAGATACAATATTTTGACAACCTGGATATACATAGTGTCTTTTCATTTAGTTCAACATCCCCTTCAACACTCCCTGAAAGTTTTAACTTAATACCCTTATCCAGCCATGATAAATTGCAGATGTGCCATTTTGACAACCTTTGATATTGTGTCTTTTGAATTAGTCCAATATCTTCCTCAACATTCCCTGAAAGTTCAGCTTAATACCCTCAGCCATTTCTGAGATATTGCAGATACTCCATTTGGACAACCTACTTACTGATAGTGTCTTTGGATTTAATTAATTATCACCCTCAGCATTCCCTGAGAGTTTCAACTTAATACCCTAAGCTGCTCTTGAGATATTGCAGGTACACCATTTTTACAGCCTGAATATACATAGTGTCGCTAAATTTAAGTCCACACACCCCCCCCAACAGTCCCTGAGAGTTTCAACTTAATACTCATAGCTATTCCCAAGATGTTGCATATATGCCATTTTGATAACCTGGATGCACATAGTGTCTTCTGATTTAGTTCACTATTCCCCTCAGCATTCTCTGTAAGATTCAATTTAATACCCTTGGCCGTTCTCAAACTATTGCAAATATGCTTTTTTTACAACCTGGATGCACATGACATCTTTTGATTTAGTTCAACGGTCCCAGAAAGTTTCAATTTAATACCTTCAGACACCTACAATCGAAATATCCTCCCTTTCAAACTTTAAAACCCACAGTATATGCAAACAAAGGGGAACTTGCATAATTTATGACCCTTGCCCTGGGGTTTGTGCAGGATTATGTTATATCCAAAGGCTTATTTAATGGACCTTTTTACTACTTCCAAGTGGGTATGTTGAGAAATCTGGGGGGGGGGGGAACGGGAAGCGTCGGATGATTTGCCCCCAGCCATCCGTAGCACTCCCGACCAAAGGTAGAAAATCGGGAGACTAGTATCTGTGCTACACAGATCATTGTCTACATACAAACAAAAAGTTTTTGACTATTTAAAAAAAATATGGCCATCTCAAAGTATTGATCAGATGCATTTAGTGTTGAGGAAGAATGGGAAATGTATCAAAAATTGCGTAGGAGGTGAGTTGGTCGCCCTCTAATGACACTTGAGTCTTAAAAAGGCCACACAAATTTACAATAATAATAAACAGAGTTTTTTCCATTGTAAGAATGGTGATGTTTTATCCTGTTTGTTGCTATTCTTTTTTCTTCTCTGTTTCAACTGTACTACGTTTTGTGTGGAAAAGTTGTTTGCTTTATATTTTCGAATTTTTTTGCTGCACTTTAAATGTTCAATATACAAACACTTTTTAACAATTCAGACAAAACAAATAAATATTTAAGTGCAGAACATTAAATTGTGCAAGTTTTACTTTTATGCAGGGTAGAATCTGATTGCAGACCAGTGTAATAGGTGCAACAGAATAAAAACAAAGAATTTATCTTTTTAACTGTGTTCATTTTTGGTATGGGACTAGTATCTAAACTCCCTATGTCTTAGTCTATTGCTATATCATTTTATAATGTCCTATAATTTTATATATAGAGTTACATTATATAATACATAGAAGGACCTGTGCTTATTCTACATATGGTAAAAATAAATTCACAGAAGAAGTCCATCCCAGTCGATTTTTTTTTTTTTTTTTTTTTTTTTTTTTTTTTTTTTTTTTTTTTTTAAATAGAATCATAGTCAAAACCCTACCAGACGTTTGGGTTCACTGTATACTGATTTGTTTTCATCTTCTAATTTCCTTTTCTCTGTTCCAGTTGATTCTTCCGCAATAGCTCCAATATTAGTGTCTTTTTCTTTTTCTAAACGAGTTCTTAATATATCAATATCACGCTTTGCTCTTGAAAGAATTAGAGTCTTTTTGGTCTTTGGCTTTGTAGATGCCAAGACTTTCGAAATTGCATCAGCCCAGCCAGCATTGATGGGATTTCCGTGGTCTTCATTTTCACTCAGTTCACCGTCAGCACTTATCCCTTCTGAGCTACTTTCTTCAAGATCACTTCCTTCCTCGTTTCCACTGTCTATAAAGGTATCTGTTCCTTCCTCTTTGCCACTATCAGATGCTTCATCTGCACTATGAAGTTCTTCTTCCAGAATTTCTTCATCTGACTGACTGCTGAATTCTTCCTCACTCTCAGACGACATTATAGTTTCTGTACAGAAAGAATAATAAAGAAAAAACATTGGCATGCGAACCAGCGATTTTCCAACGTAAAAATTTGCACTTACATAAGGTTCAACATTTGGATAATTTCCAAAACCTTATCAGAAGAAACATATTGAAATTAGTGAAATGTATCCAAAAATGTGCATGTTTGGAATCAAAGGTGCACTTTTTTTTAAATGTCAACACTCTAGGGTATCTATTAGCCCTCCAAAAGGTTTGGACTGAGTACACCCTATGGTCGTCTATAAGCTTTCTTTATTTCAATTTTTGTTGAGAATATTGCTCATCAGTGATGATAGTGATGCAAAAAATAGTGGATGCAAAGTGAAAACAGTTATGATAAAAACAGAATAACAAAGAACCTAGACACTTATTGGTCATACCCCCCTGGAAAAGAAATTACTGTGAAAAACGAACTCATATAAATATACAAGCCTCACCTGTGAATAATTTCCAAAATCTGGATAACTAAGCCAAGACACGTCATCGTTCTCTCCTTATCATTTATTCCCTTGGGAATCAACGTCACGGCTGGCGTGTTTCTGGTGTTTGTTGTTGTTGGATGCTGAATACGGTGAATAAGGCGCTACCACGTTGAAAGTGAAATTCCCTAAAGTCCCAGTGTTGCCACTTGCAGGAGAATCCCACAAAAAAATGGCACCAAAAAAGAGACAACGTGAGAGCCCCGTAAAAGGACAAGATAAGTGCCCGGGATGTGCAAAAAGCCTGGACGAGAACTCGCAAGCCGTCAACTGCGACAAATGTCCTAACTGGTTTTGTATTGAGTGCCTAGGATTAAGTGATGAGCAGTACATCCTGCTAGAGAAAATGAATTGTACAATATCATGTGAATGGAGCTGTTCCCGGTGCATTTTGAACAAGCCTGTGCGCGACATCGACACCCTAACCAAAACCATCCAATCTTTCAAATCAGAGGTGCGAGAAGACATTGCTAGCATAACGACCACAGTCAACAAGGGTCTCAGAGAGATTCACGATGAACTTGCCACAAAATGCAATGTTCTCGAGGTAAAAGCAATTGTTGAATCAGCAATTACCACTCAAGTGACGGGGCTTGCACCAGATGCACTAGATGAACATATACGCTGTACAGTCAGAAGTGAGCAAGACAGGCAGAGATGCAAACTTAACGTCGTCGGATACGGGATTTCCGATCCAAGCAAGTGACGAAGACTTCCTTGCCAAATACTTCCAGGACAACTACAAACTAGCGACCAAAGTCTTCAACGTGAAAAGACTACCAGCCTCGGCCCCCACGGCCGGACAACCACTGCGACACCCACCAGTCCTATTCACGGTGGCCAGCTTCACTGACAAGAAGCTTATCCTGGATGCGTCCTACCAGCGTAAAGACCCGATTCGATTCTATGGCGACAGCTCCAAAGAAGATCGCAACGCTAGAAAAGTCTTGTTGGAAGAGATGAAGAAAAGACAGGCGAACGGAGAAACAGACCTAGTGATAAGAAAGGGCAAAATCACAAAAAACGGTCAAACTCGAGCAATTCCGATGGAGAGCTGCTCGAGCATGCAACAATAACCACTACCTCCAACCGTCTCGTCCCCCTTGTAAATAGTTCATGTGTTAGTGATAATAACGATGTAAACGCAAGTTTGTGTAAATGTATGAACAATGAATTAACAGTTACGTCCCCATGCCCTTCTGCCTCGTCCCTCATTAGCAGCTCTGTGTACCTAAGCTGCAATTCACCCACTTCAACCGAAAGCGATAATATTAGTGAGCAGAATAAAAAGTCGACCAGACACACCCGAAAACTTGTGAACATTATGACGGCAAACGTTGATGTTATCACCAACAACATGCCGGAACTGGCAACAGTGCTCCAACTAAGTCAGATAGACATTGCAACTCTGACAGAAATTTGCCCCAAGAACTCAAGATTTCAACTGACAGAAGACTCAATCTGCCCCTCTGGATACAACATCTTCAGCAATCTGTCTGATCCAAACTGCAGAAGAGGAGTGGCTGTTCTAGCTTCCAAGGAATTCCAGGTAAAAGAAATTTCTGTCCCAAATTCTTACTTACCTTGGATTGAAGCTACATGGGTCTCCCTCTCCCTACCTAACGAATTTTTTGTCCTAAGCTCAATTTACAGGAGCCCCAGCAGCCCTTGCCAGCTGTCCTCTGAAAGAGCAATTGCCGAAATGACGCAATTCATACTATGCAATTACCCAAAGGCAACCCTGCTCATGACAGGGGACTTCAACCTCCCAAACGTGTCTTGGGTAGATGGTCAAGGTATGACCAAGTCAAGCCCTGAACAAAACCCATTAGTACAAGCCCTCTCCGACAGCTTTCTGTACCAAACAGTAACTATGCCCACAAGAATGCGCCCAGGACAAAATCCCTCCATACTGGACCTAGTCATAACGAGTGACCCAGAAAAGGTGATCAACACACACACTCTCAGTCCAATTGGCTCAAGTGACCACATGCCAGTTCTTTCATCTATTCAACTCAACTCCAAACCATCAAAATATACCAAGCAATCCTTGACAAATTACAAGATGATGGTGGAGGAGCTGTTAGATGCTAACCTGGAAACACTTATATCAGAAGATGTCGAAGCCTCATGGCTAACTCTAAAAAAGACCTTACTAGAGAGCAAAGCCAAACACACCAGCGTAACATGGAAAAAGAAACACAAAACTCTACCTTTCCTCACCCCAAAAATCAAGAAACTACGCAACAGGAAGAAAAAACTTTGGGAGAAGTACACGAAACAAAAGACTACAGCTTTGTACGAGCAGTACAAAACTGCAAGGAACCTCCTCAGAAAAGAAACTTGAAAACTGACCTCAAACTACGAAGAACGACTGGCCAAAAACGTTAAGGACAACCCAAAATTATTCTGGAAATACATCTCCCATAAGAAGCCAGGCAGACACTCCGTACCTGACCTGGTAAACAACAACTCTTTATCCTCTTGTTCCTCTGAAAAAGCAAGCCTGCTTAATCAGCAGTTTGCTTCAGTGTTCTCCATGGATGACCCCCACTCAACCCCCCCACCAGCAGAACAGGCTCACAGTCCCTTCCTAATGGTACACTCACCAGTCACAATCAAAGAAGTAACCAAACAGCTTAAGGACATTGATCCCAACAAATCGACAGGACCTGTTGGTCTCAGCCCACAACTGACAAAGGAATTAAGCCCTGCAATATCAGCCCCACTGGTAAAACTATTCAATCTGTTACTGACACAAGGAAAGCTTCAAGGGGACTGGAAGAAGGGAATAGCCATCCCGTTTCACAAGAAGGGTAGCAAAACTTCTGCAGCAAACTACAGACCAGTCAGCCTTACATGTGTGGCATGCAAGGTCATGGAGAAAATCATAAACTAGCGTATCATTAACCATCTTGAGGCCAACTCACTTATCAGCAGGAGTCAGCATGGTTTTCGCTCAAAGAGATCGGTGGACACAAACCTTCTTGAGTCATATAGTCTTGTAACTGACCTACTAGAGAGAGGATTAACTGTGGATATAATATTGTTGGACCTAGCCAAAGCATTTGACAAGGTTTGTCACCGATACCTCATTCACAGGCTACTTACTCTATCTCTTAGTCTACAAGTGGTCAGATGGACTGAGGACTTTCTGAGGGACAGAACACAGCAAGGGAAAGTGATAACCGGACCAAACAGCCATGTCCTTTCTGACGAAATCAAAGTCACTAGTGGGGTTCCCCAGGGCAGCGTCCTGGGCCCCACCCTGTTCAACATCTGCATAAATGAGCTACCCCTCATCACCAGCAACAAAAACACCCTATATGCGGATGATTCGAAACTCATAGGTCCTGCCAACACCTCTTCTTCCATCCAATCCCTCCAAACTGATCTCAACCACATGTGCTCCTGGGTCAAAAGATGGCTGCTGGAATTCAACGCAGAAAAATGCAAGGTCATACACTTCGGACACAAAAACCCCAAACATCAGTACCTCATGACCCAAAATTCTGGAAGTCATCACACAATTGAGCCTGTCCAGGAGGAGAGAGAACTTGGCGTCATTGTTGAATCCCAGTTGAAATTCAGCTCCCACTCACAGAACATCTCAGCCAATGCTAGTAGAGCCCTAGGCATCATCAAACACTGCATCACCAGCAGGAGAAAACACATAATCACCAAACTCTACAAAGGATTAGTAAGACCTAGACTGGAGGTGGGGACAATACTGGCCACCCCTCGATTCAAAAAGGACAAGGCTGTTCTTGAGCAAATCCAACGAAGGGCCACTAAGATGACTGCCGGCATGGAAAACAAGACATACATTGAACAGCTGTAGGAACTCAACCTCCCCTCCTTAGTATGCAGACGGAAACGCAGAGACATGATACAGGCGCACAAACTCCTCTCAAACAATCGAGAAAATGAGATCCTGGAGATCGACACCTCCCACAAAACACAAGGACACCCTAGACGAATCCGCAAACATCACGCTACAACTGGAGCAAGATGCAATTTCTTCTCGAATCGGATCGAGAACCTCTGGAACAACCTCAAGGAGGACACTGTTGCTGCTGAATCAACAGATGCTTTCAAACGCCATCTGGATGCTGAGTGGAAAGATACACCGTGGAAGTTTGACTGGGAAGCACCAGAATCTTCCACCAGAGCTTAACCAACTACAACAGTCATCACAAGGAGTGATTCAACAGGATCGAAAGTCCTTATTTCACTCCAAGCTGTGATTTAAGGTAATTTAAGGTAATATTAAATGATTGAATCAGCATCCAAACAGGCCATGTTGAAACAGGATTTGTGGTATCATTGAATAAACAAACCAGCATAATTGAAAAATTATTACTATTTAAAAACCTTGTAACATATTTATGAATCAATATTTTTACAGAAAACTAATAGCCTCTGAAAAGAATATGCATAACATGAGGTCTTATTTGAATTTCGATACATGTATCAGCGTTATCTTGCAGTTTCTCAATCAAATAAAATAACAATTTGGTATGGAATAAATATGGACAGGAATGAGCTGGCTTTAATTGTCCACAACACCACACCTTGCTGAAATCAGAGTCAAGCAAGGATTTTCAATCTGTCTATTTGGAAAGCCTGAAGTCAAGTCAATGGACCTGTTCCAAAATCATATTAAATGTATTTCAGGTCACACAGTGGTGCCAATTCGCGAAAATGTGAGAGGGGTAATGTACTTTTCCAAATCTATGAGGGAGGGGGAAATTATTTTGTTTTTTCGATTTCTTTCAATTAAAATATCAAAGAGGTATTTTTCAAAATCTAGGGGAATGGGACCATTGCCATCCCTAATGGCCCCTGTGGGATCACAGTGCAACTGCGACATCAAGTGAGAAGGTAGCACTCTCGTAGACTTAAATCATGCAGATGTTTAGAGCATCTTTGATAAAGGGTTAGAAAAATGAATGTATATTTGAAGATTTTGAGAATTTGGGGTACAGGAATAGGTTTTAAAGTTAATGCGCTGCAGAATATTGTCTATACAAGAAAAAATGAGGATTAACAGGTGATGTTAGGTAATAAGAAAATAAATCAGGTGGATAGATTCACTTGTCTGGGCAGCATTATTAATAAAGATAGTGGATGCATGAATACACAAAAAGTAGAATAGCCAAGGTGCCAGACATTGTTTTGCAATTTAAGGATTTTGGAAGCATAGAAAGGCAAGTATTTGAACTAACATTAGAATATCAGAAGTTATGGTAATGACAAGTGATCAAGTATGACTCTAAAATTTGGATGCTCCAAAAGGCTAAGGAAGATATGCTTGCTATTTTCCAGAGAAATTGTCTAAAGATAGTTCTAGACACTTATTTGAATGACCATTTAGCAAGCTAGAAGCTGTAAAAATGTGGTTCAATCTAACTTTCTAAAATTACAAAGAAGGAAAGGTTAAAATGGCTAAGACACGTTTTACAGAAAAAGGATTAGATGGTAAATCAGCAAAAAACCTACTTTTGGACCATCTATATGGCTTCAAACAAAAAGCAAGTTATTGCTAAACAGAGTGGAAAGAACTACTTTGCATAATCAGTTGTACAATATATTTATTGTATTGTTTAGTTTATTTGTACATTAAATCTTATTGTGGCTTGTTTCAGAAATGGTGTTAGATTTCCACCAAGTTACTTAGGGAATGGTCCTTATCAGGGGCAAAGCTAGGGTTTTGAGTTTGGGGGAGGGGATAAAGAATACTCACTAAATCACCCAGTCTGCCAAAAAATGTGGACACATAAGCTAAATTAAGACGCCGAAACCACCTGAAGTTCCAAGGCATCAGCATTTCAGGCTAATGCCTTGGAACTTTGGGTGGGGGAGTCCCTCTCAGCTGCACCCCTGGTCCTTATTGACTAATTATTAACTGCTAAAAATCATTAGATAATTACAATATAAATTTCTAAAAACAGAACACACAAAAGTGTATATTTTAAAAGTGGTGCTTGATCTCCACCAACGTTAGTATTAGTATAACCCCAACTCAAGATACAACACCACTATTACCAGGTGAATATAAATCATAAAGAAAAAGTGAACATAAATCACAAAGAAAAGGTTTCTACACAAAAATTGAAGAGCTAATTCAAAACTTAACCAAACAAAAAGTATCTTAAATTTAAAACTTTATACTTAAAGGAAGCAAAAGTTACCATGAATGACTAAATGAAAAACGAAAAAAACATAAATTACAAGGTAAAATGATGCCAAACCTAAAATAAACATGAATTATTACAAGTAAAGGTGTTGCTGTTACCCCTAAAACCTCACTAAATGTTAGATTGTCATTTGCACTTCATGGAAAATAAAATGTGTTTTTATAAAGTTATCTTTTTTTATTATAGCATTAAAATATATACTGTTTAAATTTCCAGAAATTCTTTTTCTAACATCAGTATCTTTATAACAATCAATTTAGTTTTATTGTTTTAATATGTAATAAAATCATAGCAATTATATTTCTATAAAATGTACAGAAAATCAATTGACTTATCAATAGGGTTTATTAGTTTTCAATAAAACACCAACTACAATCAAACCTTTAGAAGGGTTGGATGAGCAGAAACAACGAAATTTTTTGAGCTGGAATTTTTCAACACAAAACATTTATGACAACTGATTTAGTTTACCTTTTTTGTGAATACCTCATTTTTGTCACTTTCCTCCCTTTCGAGCCCATTCCTTTGAAATAGAGAGGAAAATAATTTGCAAACCAAACAAGAAACCTATTAGTATCTAGTAAAGCACAAACGACAGTCTAGCATTTCTTTATTTATGCATTTTAATCAAAATGTGAACCATGGAGGTGCAAAGTGGAGGCCATGGATAAAATTGTTGAAGACCAGGAAAATGCTACCAGACGAAATAATCATAAAATATTGTACTGGCATGTTTAAAATTGAGAGAACAGTCAATCTGGACTTGCTCCAGTTAAAGATAGGAAGAGGACCACAATTAGTAATAAGGAAAGAAGTAAAGAGAGATGGGCAGAACACTTTGAAGTGCCAAATTGTGATAGGGTTACAGGAAAAAATAAACATAGGCTAAGAGTGAAAAAGTTTGCAACCCTTAGGAAGTGAAGGAGGGTTTATTTTGTGATGATGAATTAGTGTTAGTACTAAAAGAATTAAAAAAAATAGTAAGGCTACATGTGCTGAGAATATGGTAAATGAGTTTTTTAAGTATGTCGGTTTTGGACTTAGAGATGAATTACTGAAGACTATGAATAAAATTTTTGAAAAAGGGGGAGTACCTAGAAACTTTAAGAAACTTTAATCAAACCCTCTATAAGAATGTTGATAAAAGTGAGTGTGATAATTATAGAGGAATTAGCTTGGTTTCTGTCCGAAGCAAACTACTGGATACACTGATAATTTTAAACTTAGAAATTCTGTATATAAAGTTTTAAGGGGGGAACAATTTGGTTTTAGAAAGGGAAGAGGATACATCAAACAAACTTTAACTCTTAGAAAATAATTGAGAAGTGCCTAGGTATGAGAATAACATTGCAGCAGGTAGGAAAATAGGGTAGTAGCAGGTTTTGTATTGAAGAGGAGTCAAGCAGGGTTGCATTTTATCCCCATTTAATAATTTGGTGGACTTTGTTTTAAAGAGCACATCAAAGGCTATGGGAGAGCAAAGAATCAAACTGGGAAGTAAAACTCTCCTTGACTTAGATTATGCTGACGATTTGAGCATCCCAGATGTAAATGTTAGCAAAATGAATTAATTATTTTGAGGTTTTGAGAGTCCAGGGTGCACAAACAGGTATGAAAATAAATGTTAAGATGAATATGTCGCCAAGACTGGGAATAAGTGAAGGCAGAGGAGTTATGTTAGGGAACAAAAAGAACAATCAAGTGGACAGCATATCCTACCTAGGTAGTAAAGGGCAATGTGGGCACATTGTATTGTTTGTTGGTTTTAAAGACCAGGGCACTTCATATAGAAGGAGTTGTCATAGAAACTCCAAAAGGGACTCATTTGATTGGAAATTGAAAGGGCTAGTGCCCTTCTTAATAGTCAAAACTTATTGGAGGGCAACCAGCACCCCCCCCCTCATGCTAAAAATTTCCCCAAACACATCCAATCAAAATTTTGAGATAGTCACTTTGTTCGGCCTACTTTAAAGGTCTGGAAATTATGTCTTTGAGGACGACAACACCCCCAACCACCCACCCCCACAGCCCTCAGGGCAAGGGTTATAAGTTATGCCCTGGGGGCATATAAGGTTTTTATAGAAACGAAAGTCATAAAAACCTCAGAGGGGGCTCATTTGATTGATAATCAGAAGTTCTAGTGCCCTTTTTAAAAGCCAAAGTGATCAGAGGGCAGCTACCCTCCCACATCGTATTTTCTAATAATGCATCTGATAGAAATAATGAGATAGTATTTTGTTAAAAAATAGTCAAAAGATCATAGGCAGCGCAATTGCACTACCTAAGTAAAGAGTTATGTGGGCACAGTGTAGTATTTCTTTTTTTTTTAAGACTTTGGCACTTTGTATAAAAGAAGTTGTCATAGAAACTTTGAAAGGGACTCATTCAAATGGAAACTACAATCTCTATTGCCCTTTCTAATAGTCAAAAGCAAATGGGGGACAACCAGCCACCCTCCCACACCTATCATTTCCCCTAATACATCCAATCAAAATTTTGAGATAGCCATTTTGTTCAGCATAGTTGAAAGGTCCAGTAATTATGTTTTGGAAGATCAATCCCTCCAGAGCCCTCAGACCATGGGTTGTAAGTTATGCCCGAGGAGGCATATAAAGATTTTATGGAAAACGTGGTCGCATAAAATTTGGAGAGGGTTCGTTGGATTGGAGATCCAAAGTTCTACTGCACTTTTTAATAGTTGAAAGTGATTGGAGGGTAACCGGTCTCCCCCCCCTTGCCCATCATTTCCCTAAATACATCCAATTAAAATTTTGAGATAGCCATTCTGTTAAGCACATTTGAAAGATCCAGTAAATATGCTTTTGGGGATGATATCCCCCCACGGCCCTCAGCACAAGGACTATAAGTTACATTAGTTGCCCTTGTTAACATTTAAGGTTTTTATAGAAAGGGTGGTCGTATGAACTTTGGAGTGGCTCAATCAGTTGGAAATCAGAAGTCCAAGCGTCGTTTTTAAAAGTCAAAAGAAATAGCAAGGTAACTACGTCTTCTTTTCCCCAAATACATCCAATAGAAATTTTGAGATGGCTATATTTTCAAAATAGTCTAAAGATCATATAAAAAGGCCTTCAGGGGCGATATAGCCCCCCTGAACCTGGGGGCAAAGGTTGTAAGTTATGTTCTGAAGGCATATACGCTTCTTATGGAATGGGTGGTTACAAACTTTGTATAGGGGTCATTTGATTGGAAATTGGAAGTTATAGTGCTCTTTTTAAGAGTCAAAAGTGAATCGAGGGCCACTCCCCCCTCCCGAAACCAAAAATTTTTCCAAACAAACACCAAATCAAAATTTTAAGACATCTACTTTCTTCAGCATTGTTGAGAGATCCTGTAATCATGCCTTTTGGACTGTCAACCCAGAACAAGGTCTATAAGTTAGGCAATTTGTTCACCATTTACACATAGTATATGTTATTGAGAAAGACATGCATGTTGGACTTTTACTTTCCAAAAAGACAATTGGCATTCAGGTGAGCCTTCCACAAAAGGCTGAAAGGAGTCTTGAACTTAATCAAAACACATCATTTGCATACAGGCTGCCAAAAGGGCATAGCTCAGGAATGACTGAGTATATTAATTCGGAACTTTCAGGAAATGATAAGGGAGATGACCAATTGACCAAAAAGTTAATATCTGTAGGCTACTACTACTGCTACAACTACTGTCACTACTACTGCTTCCACTACTACTACTACTACAACCACAGTACTGCATTTAAAATATTGAGGGGGAATTCGAACTAAATAAAAAAAATACTAAGTGGATGCACATTGTCAAAAGAGCATATCTCAAGAATGAATTTGAGGACTAACTTGGTACTTTTGGAAAATCCTTAAAGGGGAAGATCAATTGCCCAAAACGAAATATATGCATGCTACTACTAATGCTACTACTGTGACTACATTTACTAAAGTGTATAAATATACAGGTTATCAAAAGGATATATCAGCAATATCATAGCAACAGATAATTGTATTAAGTCGAAACTTCCAGGACTTAACTAAAATAATGTTCAAATCACCCAAAGGCAATATATATACTATTAATGCTTCCACTACAGTTGCTGTAACTAATGATGCTAAGGGTATTAAGGTGAAACTTTTAGGAAATGTTTAGGGAGAGTTTCGATTAAACAAGAAAACTATAGCCTATGCACACAGGTTTTCAAAAGGGCATATAAGCAATATCATAGACAGTGATGCTCCATAATAACTAGAAATATCATTGAAACTTTTAAAGGAGCTAATTCAATTCAAGATCAAAAGTTCTAGTGCCATTTTTAAGAGTAAAAAGATTGGAGGGCAAGCAGCCCTCCCCCCAAGTCCATTCTTTTTCCAAAAACACCTAATCAAAATTGTGAGACAGCCATTTTGTTCAGCACAGTAGAACAGTCTAGCAGCTATGTCTCTAGGGATATTGAGTATATCAACCCCCCGAAATGATACAATTGGCCCAATATGCTTTAAAAATAGATGTTGCTTTAAAACTAAATCAAAAGGTACTGTGTGTATTTTTGCCCATAAGAAACCCCAGAAATATATTGGGAACAACTGGGGGTATTAATTTAAAACTCTTGGGCTTCTAATATTACAGCTTCTGTTCTTACAATTTAAATAAATCAAATTAGTGTAAGTGTATCCAGGTTGTCAAAGAGCATAGATAGATTTTTTGGGAGTGACATTAAGTTTAATTTTTCAGGTCAACTTTAGGAGGTAGAAACTTAAATTAAACAATACTATTTGTGTCAGGATTAAAATTTTTTTGAAAAGTTTCTCCAACATGCAAATAGCAAGCTAAACTGTAAATTTTTTACGGAAATAAAAATGAAAAGATATAAAAAAAATTCGCATGAAAAAGATTATGTCGATAAAAAAACAAACAGAAATTAGTTTAAAAAACTTTTCCACAAAACAAGTTTTTCAAAGAAAAGTAAATAGCTTCATTAAGCCAAAAATGAGCAGAAATAAATTCAAAGAACCTTTCAAGTGCCACAAATCACAAGTACTACCACAAATCACAATCAATAAAAAAAGGAAAGTCATAATGAACAGAAATTACAATAAATAAACAAGTCAAACTCAAAACAAGCAAATATTAACATGACTAGGGCTGACAACCCCCATGATTTTTTCAAGACTAGAACATAATTTGCACTTTACTGGAAACAAAATATGCTTAAAATGTTTTCACTTTTTTTACTTTAATGAATAACAAATTATTACAACTTTAAGGAATAAATATCAGCATATATATATATATATATATAATATATATATATATATATATATATATATATATATATATATATATATATATATATATATATATATATATATATATATATATATATATATATATATATATATATATATATATATATATATATATATATATTTATATTAAACTGACAATCCATGGTCATTTGTTTATTGTTTTTTCCAGTAGAGTGTAAATTATGTTCTGGTCTTGAGAAGGCATGAGGCTTGTCAGCCCTACTCATGTTATTTTTTGCTTGATTTCAGTTTGACTCAGTGATTTACAGTAATTTCTGTTCGTTTTGAATTTCATTAATTCATTGATGGCGATTTGTGGTAGCTTTATGCTTGGAAGGTAATTTGACTTTATTTCTGCTAATTTTTGCCTCAGTGAAGCTCTTTACTTTTCTTTGAAAAACTTGTTTTGTGAAAAAGTTTGTTAAATTAATTATTAGTAAATATGGCGGGTGCTGTGAAGACATTAAAAGTAGAATAGCCAAGGCCCGGTTTTTTTCAGAATTCAAAAAAGTTATAAAGAATAGGAAGATAAGTCTAAAAACTAAGATTCAAATATTTAGATATTGTTTTCAATCTACCTTCAAATCTATCTTCAATCTACCTTCAATCTAAGATTCAAATCTACCTTCTAACTAAGAAAGGAGAGAAGTCCCCTAATTCAAATGAGAAAAAAGCATAGGTTTGTTAAGATAATTGTCCCACCCTTTTAATTTTGAAAAATATCTTTTTTTTGTATTTTCATTCATGAAAACCAAGGAAATCCTTGCCTTCTAAATTTTTCTTAACTGGCACCAGATTGTAACAACAAACATTCCCTTATACCCCCCCCCCCAAAAAAAAATAACAATTGTTGCCTATGAGCTCTTGGAGGTTAACCAGCTCCCCCTCCCCCACGTCAATCAATTCCTAAAACACATCCAATCAAAATTTTGAGATAGCCATTTTGTTCAGTGTAGTTTAAAGATCCCGAAATTATGACTTTGAGAATGACACCCCCCCCCCACAACTCTCAGAGCAAGGGTCGTAAGTTATGCCCTGTGGAGATATAAAGTTTTTTTTTATAAAAAGGGTGGTTGTATAAACCTCAGAGGGGACTCATTTGTTTGGTAATCAGAACTTCTACTGGCCTTTTAACAGTCAAAAGTGTAGTTGAAAGGTCCAAAAATTATGCATTTGAGGATACTCCCCCCCCCCCTATAGCCCTCAGGTCAAGGGTTGTAAGTTATGTCCTGGGGGCATATAAGGTTTTTATAAAAATGGTGGTAATATAAACTTCAGAGGGCTCATTGGATTGGTAATCAGAAGTTATAGTGCTCTTTTTAAGAGTTAAAGTGATCAGAAGGCAAATAGCCCCCCCTCCCACATACACACACACGTCATATTTTCCCAATACGCATCTGATAGCAATTTTAAGATGACCATTTGTTGTTGTAGAAACTTCAAAAAGGGCTCAGTCGGTTGATAATTGAAAGGGCTAGTGCCTTCTTTAATAGTCAAAGTGATTGGAAGGCAACCACCCCCCCCCCCCCACCTATCATTTCCCCGAACACTTCCACTCAAAATTTCAAGATAGTTATTTTGTTTGATGTAGTTTAAAAGTCCAGAAATTATGCCTTTGAGGATGAGAACCCCTGACAGTCCTCAGGGCAAGGGTTGTAAGGTATGCCCCGAGGGCATTTAAGTTTTTTTATGGAAACAGTGGTCATGTAAACTTTGGAGGGGATTCATTAGATTGGAAATCAGAAGTTGAAGAGCCATTTTTAAGAGTCAAATTTATTGGAGGGCAGCTATACCCCCCCCCATGTGATATTTGCCCCCAATGCATCCGATCAAAATTTTAAGATAGCCATTTGTTCAAAAATAGTCCAAAGATCTCATAACACGGCATTTGGGGTTGACATAACTCCCCAAAGTATGGGGATAAGGGTTTTAAGTTATGCCCCGGGGGGATGTAAGATTTTTATTAAGAGGTGGCCTTGTGAACTTTAGAAGCGCATTTGTTTGGAAATGCATAGTTCTACTTCCATTTTAAAAATCAAGAGTGATGGAGAGAAAATAGCCACCCCCTCTCCCTGATATTCTCTTTTCCCCAAACACTTTCAATCAAAATTGTGAAACAGCCATTTTGTAGCCAATAGTCCAAAGAGAATATAACAATGTCTTCAGTAATCAAATATAAGAAATATTTAAGTGGACACTGAATTAAATCAAAGCAAACTATGAGCATGTAAACTTTCAAAAAGGCGACAAAGCAATATCTCAAGAATAGCTTATATTATTAAGTTAGATTTTTATGGGCAAGTTGTGGGGGATTCTGAACTAGCCAAGAAGCACTATGTATATACTTTTAGTACTACAACTATAGTCACTGTAACTTATGATGCCTAGAGTATTATGATAAATATTCTAGGAAACGTTTAGGGGGCGTTCTAATTAAACAAAAAAACTGTATAAATGCAGGTTTTCAAAAGGGCATATAATATGATAGGCAGCACCACTCTATAATAGCTAGAAATATCATATAGTATATAAATATATACTAATAGCTACAAATGTATGTACAAATGTATATATAAATATCTATAATAGCTACAAATGTATGAAACAGGATAATTAGAAAATTTCCATTAATACCCTGATAAAAAAAAACTCCTGGTAGCACTTGCCCCCCCCCCCCTGTCTTTAGGGATATTGGGCATGTCAAACCCCTACAATTATGCCAAACTATGGATTCTCATAGAAAAAAAGATATAAATTTTTTTTTCATTAAAATGGCTTTGTGAAAAAAAAAACAGATATTCATCTAAAAAAAACTTTTTCCACAAAAGAAGCTTTTCAAAGAAAAGTAAAGAGCTCTATTCAGCCAAAAATGGGCAGAAATGAAGTCAAGTAATCATCCAAGTGTAAAACTACTACAAATCACCATAAATAAATAAATGAAACTCAAAAGGAACACAAATCACAATATATAGCCAAGTCAAACTCAAAACGAGCAAAAATTAACATGAGTAGGGCTTATAACCCCATACCTTCTTAAAACCAGAACATAATTTGCGCTTAACTAAAAACATAATATGTTTAAATGTTTTCACCTTTTTATAAATAAGTAAAAAACTTTTTTAATCACTTTTTTTTTACCCTTTTTTATTTTAATGAATAAATATCAGTATAGGTATATTAAACTGACAATCCACAGTTATTTTTTTTTTCAGTAAAGCCTGAGTTATGTTCTGGTCTTAAGAAGTTATGGGGGGTTGTCAACCCTAGAAACGTAAATTTTACATGTTTTGATTTTGACTTGGCTATTTATTATAATACCTGTTTGTTTTGAGTTTTATTTATTTGTTGATAGTGATTTGTGGTAGTTTTACGCTTGGAAGATTATTTGACTTTTTTTCTGCAAATTTTTGGCCTAATAGAGCTATTTACTTTTCTTTTAAAACTTATTCTGTGGAAATTTTTTTTTAAATAAATATAAATATATGACACCGTCATTCAGCCAGGGGGGCTGGTGCCCCCTTGCCACCCCCTTATGGGTGCCCATGGCCAGCAGGACTTCCTTTTTTCTGGGAAAGAGAGGAGGGCACTGGGGATCTAAAAACATATAGGTCAAAACACTTTTCTTTTTGACTGGCTTGAAACTTATTGCCAGTCCTTTGGCCAAAGGGAGACCAATGTAAAAAAAAAAAAAAAAAAAAAAAAAAAAAAAAAAAAAAAGGCTGGTTTCATGGGGTCCATAAAGTAGTTCAAACATATCTTTTTCTAGCCTAGTTAACTTGAAGCTTTTATTGGCAAGTCCATGAAACATAGGGACTCTAATGCAGAAACAAAACACCAAAACAACAATAGTTGTTTTCCTGAACATTGGGACTGAAAAGGGCCAAAAACTATTTTTCCAAGTAGCTTGCAGCTTATATCTGTAAATCCCTGGATTAAGGAGATGCCAATACACAACAAAAAAAAACATGCCAAAAAAATCGTTTAGTCTAAAAAGTTTTGATAAAGCCAAAACCCTTTTTTCTAATTAGCAAGGAACCAACATTTTTTTGATCAGTCAATACCAAAAAGCATTACTAGATTTGGAATACTTTTATCAGTACAGATCAAAGGATTCAGGATACCCAAAAACCTTTGTATCTCTGATTGGATTTAGAATTACATCCATAAGTCACTGGGCTAAGCAGACCCTAATGTAGAAAAAGAAAATTCTGCTCTAACAATTTGTGATGCCTTAAAGTGGGGCCCTGAATTTTTTCCCTCTTCATCAGTTTGAGAATTTCAGGGTGAGTGGACTGGGTTGAGCAGACCTCCATGAAAGAAAATAATTCTACTGATTTATGAGGTTGAAAAATGAGTCTTTTTTTCCCCAGTTGGCTTTTTTTTTCTCAAATTGGCTGGCATTAGAATAATACAATAATATCTTTCTACTGCCTTTACTGATAGAGGTAGGTCATTTATCAAGCACAAATAAAGGCCATTCAAATTAGCAGCCTACTAAGAATTATTACCAAGCATCATCTATATACCAAATTAGACAAATACAATAATAAATCCAAATATGGAAAAAAATGAGAAAAATAAAACTGTGTTAATAGTACTTAAAAACAAGAAACAAACGAGGCAAAATGAATCTTTCCCTTTCACTTTTCAAATCTCTATCTATAGTTTCAAAGTGGGCTACTGTAATGGTATTCCATCCTCCTTCTCTAACCAGGTCAGATATAGCTCTAGTCATTTGGCAAAAGTTTGCTGATTCTGTGGGTACACATTATAATTTGTGTTCAAAAATTTCTCATCAACAGTTGATTCAGAGTTGTAACAAAGCCAATTCATAAAATATATCAACAGATTTTTGTATTTAGTCTGGGACTATATCTAAACTCATCGGGGGGAAGGGGTTGGTAATGCAATCTAGACAGTAGTAATTGTTACACTTGAAAAGAGGAATTAAGGGAAAATCAAATGGTATATTTTTCTTATTTTTATTCTGATTTCTTTCTTACATCACAAATTAACTGAATTTTCAACCAGTATGCTTGGAAGAAGGACAAAGTTTTGGACAAGAGACTTTGGCTATCTTGGAAAACAGTTCAATTAGATACATGAAACTTTCAGAAATAGATAAACAGCCTAAATTATGTCCAGTGAGGTTTTTTGAAGTATCTACCATAATTCCTTCCCAAAGGAAGGAATTCCTTCTCAAAAGGGCACAAACTTTTCATGAACTTTCTAGTATAAAAGTGAAACTTTCAGGAGCACATTATAAAATGCAAAGAAAGAATTTAGAGTCTCATAAAACTTTGCTAAATTTGGATTTAAAAAAATAAATAAATACATCTTTAGTTTAATATTGTCCACAGATTGCTAGAATGGTGAATCAAAACATAGCAAAAGAAAACTAGACTCGAACCAAAATTTAAGAAAAACATTTTTTTCTAAGTTAACATGGGTAAAGAGACATATGTGTCTTGTATGCCATTTGTTATAGTTTAGAAATATACAAGAAAGTTGGCCTAGAGATACTTGTGTGCAGTATATTCTACAATTATGCACCTTTCTAGTGCATATTTTGGTACAAGCTTTGAGAACTAACTGGAGAGAAGGAATCATGTTAAGAAAACAATTCTTGCTGCATAAAATGCAGAATAATCATAGTTAACACATTTTGCATGCGGCTAACCTTTATCTTCACTTATTTCAGCATTTTTCCAGTTTTTTGAAGATATTGATTTTTTTTTTTTTGCAATAACCTTTGTTTAATTTTGAAAAGTCTGCTATATGCAGCACTGTCAACTTAATATTCTGACCATTTTTCTGAAACAAAGCACTATCTATACTTTTCTTTTTAATAGAATTGCAGTGATGCCACCCCTAGTGATTTATCACTATTTCTATTGATGTTTTATGTTGCCTAGTGATTTTATTCTGGCTAGTGATTTAGAGTGGTTTTTGTTCTAAAATTAGTGTTTTTACCTAAATCGAGTGATTTTTCAAAATATAGCACATAGATTCATGATTCAATCGAATAAATCATACAAGAAGCTATTAAAAAAAAAAGCAAAATAGTGATTCACTACAGTTCCTAATATATTCCAGATTAGCATTTTTGCAAATATACCACCTTTAAAACTTCTGATTACCCACCATATGTCCATATCAGATATAGACCTTGAGTGTTATCATCAAGATAATAGGTGAATTGTGCTGACTGCAAAAATGTTCTATTCTTCCTATTTCACCACATTTGCTCAGGTTGAACTTTTGTCTTCATATTAATGTTTTTGTTTTTCTATAATCTACCAGTTCTAAATCCAATTTCATTATGTTAAAACATTTGAAAGTGGAGTGAATGGTGGATATGAATAAACCCTCTACATCTGCAAATAGAAAAGAAATGAAGTCATGGGCACTCATAAGGGGGGGAGGGGACTCCAGCCCCTCTGGCTGAATGACACTACCTTATATTTTTATATTTTTGTTTTTATATTTCTATTATAAAGTATTGGAAGTGCCAATTAGACTAGACCACATCCCCCTAAGACTACATCCAGCCTATGGGCACCCATGAATGCAGTCATTGAAAAATAAGATTGTAGGTATTGATTAAATATAATTTTCTAAATGAAAAAAGAAATCATTGAAAAAGAAAATAGGGCTTAGTGCTTTTTGTAATAGGATTTGTTATATCAGTAGATAGAATAAATCAATTGTAGTTTGATGATTTAAGTTGTTTAGAAGTAAGGGGGGGTATCTAATCTGGGAATTGTCTAATGGTTTTAATCTTTACTTCTAATATCTAATAAAGGCTCTAATAATTCTCCAAATTCTCTTATTTGTAATCATAACACCTAATAAGCACACTTAAATAGTAACCAAAACTCTTGAAACAAAATTTTGATATCAATCAATATATCATTGGCTTATTATGTTGATTCTAAATATATAAGATTCATTAAGCTTTGTTTTACCCATAAAAGGCTAAGAAACTGCAAAATTTGCCTGAAGGAGGGACCAAACAACCATTAAAACTCAAAGAATTTTAACTAAAATCAAACCATTAAATTTTGCGTATCACAGAACTCTACTGTAGAGGTTTCACGCCCTTATCTTCAAAAGTGTTGAATTTTGTATTATTTGCCAGAAGAAAAATCATGGATGTGTGTTAGTTTTTTTTGCCTGGGGGCAATCATATCAAACCAACAGTCCTAGAACATCAGAGGAGGGCTCATTTGAATGGAAATTAAAATTTTTGGTGTCCCTTTTATTTGAACAAAAAGATCTAACAGCTACTAGCCCCCTCAAATTTCCCCCAGAAATTGTTCAATCAAATGTTTGAGATAACCATTTGGTTTAGCATAGTTGAAAGGTTTCTAAACTATACCTTTAGATTTAAAATTACCCAAGCAGACCCTGAGGATAGGTCTGGGGATGGAAGTATTCTAAGGATAATGTACAATCTATGAAAACCAGTTTCATAGCAACAAAGACAAATAATGGATGACAGAATGCATTGGACTTGTATAACTTGGGCTATACATTTGCACATTAGGGGAGGGGGGTTCAGGTTAGTTTTAGTAAAGTTACTTTACTCCCCCCCCCCAATGTGCAAATACATGGCCCAAATTATATTATTATAATATAATTACTATCTATCATCAACTAAAGTATTATATTTATTTCATTAGGATTAACATAACATTACTTCTTGGTTGCATTCTGTATAACTAACAAGTACCTCTTTTTTTATTAAAGGAAAAAAAGGACAATGCTTATTGAAATTTATGAAGGGTAAAATAAATTTTTTTGGTGAAAATATAAATAGGCCATTTTCAAAATTGTCACTGGTGTTTCAGTGATTATACTGGCTCAGCTAGAGTAAAAATAAAATAGTTTTTTCAAAACTTCAAGGGTAATTTTTGCTTGATAAAAAAACAAAAAGTCAACCTAAAGATATTTTTTCACTTCTAGGGGGGTAATTTTACCCCCTTCCTGTAGGTGTGTCCATATAGAACATAGGCTAGTAAATAAACAAAACAATTATTAATTACAATGATAAAGAGTAGCCTATTATAATTCTAGCAATTTCTATAAAATAATCTAGTGATTTATGTGCTAATTTAGTGATTCTATTTTTCAAGAATCTAACAATTTTTTCTCCACTGGGCAGCAACGCTGGAATTGTCTTTAGTTGATAGTTTTTTTTGTGAACTTTGTGTTAATGTGACTGCATTTACTTTAACATCATCTACTAAGATATTTTTATAGGGTGCTCTATTTCAGGGGTGATTCAAAACTGAAGAAAAGCTATGGAAAAAAAAATCGCTAATAGGTCATATCAGAAAAATTGGAAAAACATTGAAATAAGTGAAGATAAAAGGTTAACTGCGTGCAAAATGTAGGCTATTAACTGTGATTATTCTCCAGTTAGTTGTTTAGGCTTATACCCATAACTTAGACTCTGAATTCATTCTGTTAAGGAATGCAGCTTTGGCCTAAGTGTGTCTAAGATTAGGCCTAGGCTCCATTTTTGATTTAGCAGTAGCCTAAATTTAAAATATTCAGCATAATTTATAGCTAAGTTATCCAAGTTAATCAAAATTCTTATTTAAAAAATTCAACAAGTTCAATGGTGAAAAAAATCCAAATCCTAGGCTAGGAGGTAGGCAATAGGCTAGTCTATAATAAATTTTAGGCTACAGGGAATCAACTGTTGTATGGTGACTCACTGACTAACTATTGGGTAGTCTATCATAACCTCGACAGGTTTCAATTGATAATGTATCAAACAATCTACCAATTTAAGAAGCCAAAAAATAGGCCTACAAAAATTATTTTGCAAATGCCAAGGCTAATTACTAAAAGAAAACGAGCACATTAGAAAGATTTTCACAGTAATACAAAGCTGGGGTATTTTAGATAATTTGTCGTTTATAACGGAGGTTCTTCCAAGTAGAAATTTAGCTAACCTTAATGTAAACCGGTCACGTTGTGCATTTTTCAAAATACCAAGGGCTTTGAAGAAAACGTTAGACTGAAATTATGAAAAGAAAATAACTAAACTAATAGCTTTGCTTTAGTTTCTAGGTCTTCCATTAAATTGGAAGAACATATTAGATGTTGTTCATAGTCATAAATTTATGACCATTTTCATGGTCATATTTTATATTCCAATCTACAATTTTTTGTAATGTAGTAACCTAATGTGAAATTACTCTATAGTCCCCAAAGCCGCGCCACGCCGACATGACGGCGGCGAATGTGTGATTTAGTATCGGCGGCGGCGCGCCGCTTATATTAGACCGGCGGCGCGCCACGGCGCGCCGATTTTTCTGATTAAAAATAATAATAAAATTCCGCTTCACCAAGCACGTTCAACCTTGATTTTAGTAAGGATTTTTAAATGGTTGGCTAAAAACATACAGGAACAATATGACTTACTTACTTGTTGTGTTTATGTTATGTTTTGTTGTGTAAATGCAAAGTGCAAATTATGTTCTGGCCTTGGGAAGGCATAGGGGTTTTGAGCCCAAATTATGTTAATTTCTGCTCGTTTTTAGTTTGACGCAGTTATTTATTGTAATTTCTGTTCGTTTTGGGTTTTTTTGATTTATCGATGCTGATTTGTGTTAGTTTCACGCTTGGTAGATTATTTGATTTTAATTTTGCTGATTTTTGTTTAATGGGGTTCTTTACTTTTCTTTTAAAAACTTACCTTGCGGAAACAGTTTTTTAATTAATTTTTGTTCGTTTTATATTGACATAGTCTTTTCAGGTAAAAAGAAAATAATACATTAAATCTTTTCGTTTTTTTAAGAATTTATAGTTCGGCCTGCTATTTGTATGCTGGAAAAAAAATTCCAGCAAAATTTAAAAAGATGAATCCTTTTCAAAATCTGGACACAAATAGTAGCGTTTAATTAGGTTTCATACCTCCTGTAGTTGATCTGAAACGGAAAACCTGATAACATTCGCAAACAAAATTATTTACTTTCTTTGATAGCTTGAATACACTTACACTATTTTGATTTGGTAAAATTTTAAGAGCAGAAGAAACCCCAAAAGTTTGAACATAATATCCTCAGTTGTTCTTGGGATACTGCTGAGATGCCTTATTGGGAATTAGCATTAACAGAGTGCTTTTTGATTTAATCTTAAGGCAACATTTACTTTTTAAACATAAAGGAAAATGGGAGGGTGGGCGTGGGAGGGGGATTAGATTCCCTCCAACCACTTTCGACTATTAAAAAGAACATCAGCCTTTTCTATTTTCTATCGAAGGAGCCCTTTTCGAAGTTTCTACGACAACTCTTTCGGTACGAAGTGCCCTGGTCTAAACAACAACAACAACAACAAAATGATACATTATACCCACATCGATCTCTACTATAAAAATTTCAAGCCTTCCAATCACTTTCGATTATTAAAAAGGGCACTAGGTTTTTCAATTTCCAATCAAATGATCCCTTTTTGAGTTTCTATGGCAACGCTTTCTATAAACACCTTATATGTCCCCAGGGCATATATTACAACCCTTACCCTAAGGGCTGTGAGGGTGGTTGTCATCCTCTAAGACCTAATTTCCAGAACTTTCAACTACGTTAAACAAAATGGCTATCTCAAAATTTTGATTGGATGTGTTTCGGGAAATGGTGGGCGTGGAAGGGGTGTTAGTTGCCTTCCAATCATTTTCGACTATTAAAAAGAGCACAAGCCACTCCAATCTCTAATTAAATGAGCCCTTTTCGAAGTTTCTACGACAACTTCTTCGATATGAAGTGCCCTGGTCTAAAGGAAAAAACAATAAATAATACATTGTGCCAACATCATTCTTATATACCCCCAGGGCATAACTACAAAACCCTTGCCCTAAGGGTTATGGGGTAGTAACCTCCTCAAAAAACATATTTTCTCTTTGGAAATCAGTTACTCTGAACAAAATGGCTATCTTAAAATTTTGATTGGATGTGTTTGGGGAAATGGTGGGCATGGAAGGGGTGTTAGCTGCCTTCCAATCACTTTCGACTATTAAAAAGGGCACTAGCTATTCCAATTTCCAATCGAATGAACCTTTTTCGAAGTTTCTACGACAACTCCTTCGATACGAATTGCCCTGGTATGGAAAAAAAAATTAATGATACATTGTGCCAACATTGTTCTTTACTTAAGCAGCGCGTTTGCGCTGCCTATGATAACACCCTGAATTGCCCAATGCTCTATTACCTACCTCTTTTCATCCGAGAAATCAGAAAGAAAAATTAACAGAAATTTAAAGTGGAAGGTAGAATTTTTGTTTCAAGAAAAATTTCTTTTTCTTCTTCCTACGAACCAATATACATGGCGAGCCCAATATGAAAGTATTTATCTTTAAGAAACAGATTAGCCGGGATGACGGTTGAAGCCCGGTGGTCGATATCGATAACCAAAAAAGAGAGAAAAAAACAGAAAAACGGCGGCGTATTAGTGACGGCGGCACTAATACGATGCAAGCCGATGCAAGCTCGGCGGCGCGCCGCCGGCTTTTTTTCGGCGGCGCGCCGCCGCATTTTCGGCGCGGCTTCGGGGTCTACTACTCTAGCTTCAAAGTGTTCAGTAGTATCCCTCCCCATCAAACTTCCCCCACCGATGCCAAATCTAGACGGGACATCATAAAAAGATAAACTAGGCCCGTTCTTTTGCACTAAAGGCATGTTTTTTCACTCATCAATGTGCTAAGATCTTATATCTTTTGTCAGAAAACGCTTTAAAGTGAAATCTTTGAACAAAGATCTTACATCTTTGGTCGTTTTTGTGCAAGCGTCTTTCATCATTCTGCTCTGATCAGCGGTCTGAGAACAATGATGAGTAGATCATCAAATTTCTCTCATCATTGTTCTATATGGCAGAAAGATGGCGTCTTTCACGTATTTTGCCAACATCAGCGAGCTTTACGATCTTAGAACAAAGATGAGTTGAAAAACGATAATCTTTGCAGAAAGATGTAAGATCTTAGATGTAAGATCTTAGTGCTAAAAAACGGGCCATAAGATTTTACATCTAAGATCTCACATCTTTCTGCAAAGATTTCCGTTCTTTTAACTCATCTTTGTTCTAAAATCTTAAGGGCTGGGCACACGTAACTGATTTCGAAATCAGCGCCGATTTTTAAAAGAAATCGGCGTCGATAATAGCTTGAAACTTTTCTAGTTTTCGACGCTGATTTACAAAATCAGCGCCGATTTGCATCATGTTAATCACAAAAAAATAGAGATACAAATAAATAGTCAGCCAGAGATGTCTGTGGTGAAAGACCTCGCTACTGAGTTGAGAACTAAGCTGAGATCGATCATTCAACTATAAATAAACTCCAGTTGACTATTTATGTCCATGATTCTTTGTTTTGAAAATCTCGCGCAAAAAAATTTCTTTCAGCAAATTTTTCTTACCGCTATCGTTTGTCCACCAATGCTGTTTCGGGAACTGATTTCCAAATCAGTGCCAATTTTAAAAGAAATCGGCGTCGATTTGAGCTTGAACAATTTTCTAGTTTTCGGCGCCGATTTACAAAATAAGTGCCGATTTTCATCATGATCACCACGAAAAAAATAGGGATACAAAAAAAAAATAATCAGCCAGAGATGTATGTGGTGAAAGACCCCGCTACTAAGCTGAGAACCAAACTGAGATCAGTCATGCAACTATCAATAAACTTCAGTTGACTATTTGTGTCCATGATTTTTTATTTTGAAAATCTCATGCAATAAATTTTTCTTTCAAAAATTTTTTCTCACCGCTATCGTTTGTCCACTGATGCTGAAATCGGTTCCCGCAATCAGCTACGTGTGTTGAGCCCTTTACAGCTCACTGATGTTAGCAAAAAGTGTGAAAGACGCCATCTTTCTACCACAATAGAACTTTGATGATATATTCATCATTGTTCATAGGCCGCTGATCAGAGCAGAATGATGAAAGACGGTTGCAACAGAACGCTATAAGATGTAAGATCTTAGTGCTAAGAGTTCACTTTGAAGCGTTCTTTCTCAAAAGATGTAAGATATTAGCACAAATATGTGTAAAAGAACGGCCCTACTATTTTGCGTAAGTTTCTAACAACAAATCCTGTATAATGACCACTCCCAAATGACCTATTCTTACTTACACGTCCTTCGCCGTAGCGGACATGGGACCAAATTTTTCGTTTCCTCAAATGCGTTGGAAAGCAATAATAGGTATACTCATCAGGAAAAGATGCCAATCGCCCGCCACCGAAGATGATCATGGCATAAGAAAGGATTTAAAAATATATCTGATTATTCTTATACAAAGGGAGAGGGACTTTCCAAACTCTAGGGGTCAATCCTTCCCCCTTCAGTTGATGTCACTGGTAAATGCAGAGGCTGGGGGATCTTATTCAAATTCTGGGTTGTACGTGGGTGGGTGGTTTCATCTGATAGACGCTGTCGTTTGTGTTGATCGGGAAATCCAACTCGTCGGTCACAGTCGCTTCAACCCTTCATGGGGCAGTGGCCCCAAATTTAAATGTTATCAACATTAGTTAAAGTACGTTGTCTAGGCAACGTAAAGTGTTGCAGCAACTCTTGGTTGGCTTTGTCAACAAAAGAGTTGTAGAAGCAAGACTTGGGTCAGAAAACCGAGAAAGGTGTTTAAACAATTTAAAGTAACTTTGCAGTCAATTGAAGCTTAAATGTATACATGTAATGTACTTTGAAAAGTAATAAACACATGAAATGTAGACAAATTAGCACGAGTATCTAACCATTTGTTATCATTTTTCACTAGATGGGGTATAGTATTTCACCCCATCCCCTCAAAACTTCCTCCATTGAGGCCAAATCCAGACAGGACACCATAGAAAGGTAATCTAATTTGCATAAGTTTCTATTGCCTCTCCAAGGATAATCATCACCCCCCCAACAACCTATTCTTATTACACGTCCCTCCCCTTGTACATTCTAAACGTAATTTGCACTTTATTTAAAACATTTTCTGTTTCGAGTTATTTTTATATTCCACCACAATAACCAAGAATACTGAAAAGAAGAAATGAATGTAAATATATAGTTTAATAAATACTTATACTCATTTTGAAAGCCCCAATAATGTCAGATTTTTTGAAGTTATAAAACAGAAAACATTTCAAACAAATTTTGTTTTCATTAAAGTACAAATTACGATCTGGTCTATATTTTTTTGCTGATTTTTTTATATTTAATTTCTGTTCGTTTTAAATTGACATGGGTTTTTGCCATTGGTTGAGAAATTTTTATTTCTAAATTTTTGAATCTTTTTGGTCTCTCTCAGGCAGTATTGCGAAAAGTTTAAAGTGCTAAAAGTTTTAGTAAAGTGCGAAAAGAGCTCTACGTATATTTTTTTAAACCCTGCGACTTTGCATGGAACGAATTGTTGTAGAAGCTTCGAAGGGGACTCGTTCAATTGGAATTTGGAAGTTCAAGTGCCCTTTTTAGGGTGAAAAGTGATTGGAGGGTAACCAGCCCCATTTCCTTGCCACTTTTTGCTGCCTCCCCCCCCTAAAGATATCCAGCAATAATTATGAGCTAGCTATTTTATTTAGCAGAGTTCAAATTCATGTACGGTGAGCCAAAATCAAAGCTGCATTAAATAAAAAACGTTCAGAAATTAACTAAAAAAACAAGTTTTTTTAACTGAAAGTAAGGAGCGACATTAAAACTTAAAACGAAAAGAAATTATTACATATATGAAAGGGTCTGTCCCCTCCTCAACGCCTCGCTCTTTACGCTAAAGTGCTATATTGTTTTAAAAAACAAACCTGTAAGACAGAGTCAAACTTTAGCGTAAAGAGCGAAGCGTTGAGGAGGGGACAGCCCCTTTCATATAAGGAATAATTTCTGTTCGTTTTAAGTTTTAATGTCACTTCTTACTTTCAGTTATAAAAAACTTGTTCTTTTTAGTTAATAGAATAAAGAATGGTTGGGAAATACTTTAGAAATAAATTTGGGGTACATATTTGCACTCTGTGTGGGGGTGGGGTTACCTAAGGCATATATTAGATTTAAGCCTGCTAGCAATTTTTCTCTGAACACATTAATTTATTTGGGGTCTACTAGGCTAGCAGTAAAAATGTCGTTTGATGTAAATTTTAGGCCTATTAGCTGGGTGTATATGTGTTAATGAGCTTTTAGACACATGAAAATGACAAGTTTACTTAATAAAATAAAGAATGGATGAAAAATCTTTTAGAAACAAATTTTGGGGTGCATATTTGCACATTGTGTGGGGTTGGTTTAGGCATATATTAAATGTAACCCAGCTATAATTTTTTCTCTGAACACATTAATTTACTTGGGGTCTCCCAGGCTAGCAGTGAAAATGTCGTTTGATGTAAATTTTAGATATATAAGCTGTGTGTGTGTGTTAACGAGCTTTTTTCTAATTATAGGTCTATATAGTGGGAACGTGCTATCAAGCCTCTATTTCTAGAGTTTATAACATTTCGAAGGTTTTATAATGGAGAGTCTACAGACTAGCATAGACTAACAATAAAATTTATCCCCACTTAAATCTGTTTTTAGAGGCATAATTTCTTTAATGCTTATTAACTATTTCATAATGGTTAATGACCAAAAAAAATCTTATTTCAGTTTTAGATCTATTATCCGATAGTAAATGAATGGGTTTCTTTTAACTTTGATAAACTTGTTATTATCCAAAAAAAATGTTTTAAACGTAATCATTGAATTTTTAAAAACCTCACCGAATCTTACTGACAAAGTGTCATTGCTTGAACCGTACAAGATATCGAATTTTTTTTTACATCCCATAATCTAAGAATAGTTATATTCGTTAGAGAGAGAGATTGACTTTTAAAACTAGTTCACCATTTTGAACTTCGTTTTCATTAGAGTATAAATTGTTTTTGCATTAATATAGAAGATCGGGGGGAGCGAGTTTTTTCACTATGGTTTAATAAAAACTGTAATTTAATTGCTTTTGCCTCACTCCCCCAGCAAAAAAGCCCGGATTGAGGATGGAAATCACTCAAGTCCTTCAGTAATTAAATATGCCCCACGGTCTACGTCCAATATACAAGATGTGAATACCATCACCAACAATACAGGGATATGTATAGAAGAAAGCAACCTGACAATAAACACGATGCCATTGCAAGGAACAAATAATGTGAGTTTTAAATTTATCGATATTTTCGTCTAATGATTTTTATCTCAAAGGGAAATATATCGCTCCCTTTGACGCTAATACTTCAGAGTGATTTAATTTCCTTGATTAAAAAAGGTTGTAATTATATAATCCTGGCAAGTATACTTGTCCAGCCTGCTAAATTTTGTAAATTGGCACATAGACATAGCAAAGGTTTCGCCCCTTCAATTATTACATCAAGAAGACTATAATTATAAATCAAACCATTTCTTAATGTATTTCCGGTTTGTAACCAATCACTTCAACAACAAGTATTTAACAGATTGTGATATGTACATGTCACAACACGATTAACATATGGGTAACACCCCTTCCCGTTCAAATTACTACATCAAGAATTACAATTCTAAATCAAACCATTTTTAAAAGTATTTCCGGTTTATAACCAATCTCTTCCACAACAAGTAATTAACTAATTTTTTGCAAACTAAATGAATATTCGTATACATTTGAATAACACATTATGTGATGCTATATTTGTCATTTTTCTTTCTACTTGATTATTATTAAACAACAACTGTCTGTGTATGTATGTGATATAACATCTACACCCCATTGAACATAGCTCGTAAGTTATACAATTTGCCGTAGTTTTAAGAATGTATTTTATTATGGTGGGAGAGATGATGTTGTGGTGGAGGGTACAAATAAGATCACGGGTTTTTCCAAAACAGACAAAGAGTAGTAAGATGAAATTTTCGGGGAATGTTGGACAAAATCAGAACCTACTAGGTTCATGTACGTTGCAAATATGATATAAGAGTAATACATAGGGGGCTATTAAATTGAAACTTTCAGGATATGTATAGAATGGTTAGGGAGGGGACAGTGAACTAACCAAATGACACTTTATACACACAGATAGTAATATTGCTTCTGCTACTAAGCGTGTTTTTTTAATGCGTATGTTTTAAATGATTTGAAAATATACTTCGCTATTAAGCCAATTTTTATCTTTTAAAAAAAAAAGAGTGATTTATACACTTTGAAAAAAAGTATCTATTTTGTTTATAGGTTAGAACAGATGTCATGTTATCAGACTCCCCCCTCCACCTGAAGAAACAAGCCATGAATTATGTGAACGAATTGACAAAACTGTTTTAATTAAAGCGCTAATGCAGTTTCATAATATTCAGGTTGCCGTTGGAACACCACCTATCGTTGAACGCTAAGGTAAATTTTTACGGGAGTGTTATGATGGTAGTGATAATTTAGATGATACACCTGTTGACATTATTAACGACTCCGAATGGGCAGATAATTGTATTAGGAAAATATTTCAGTGTTGATAATAACTCTTTAGATGAAGACTCATGCACAGTTGAACAAAGCAATGAAGTTAGTTCAGATCAAGGTTTGCTAGAGAGTGATTTACCTTGGCTGAGTCCTAAAAGCACACAAATTTTATATAATTTTAGTCGTGAGTTAAATGAGATCCCTTTCTCGACAGATTTAATGGACATAACCCCATTTCAACTGAATTTAATTGAAGATGTAAATAAATTCACATTGGTTGATTCGCCTATTCCTAAAGCATTAGAGGCTATATTAAGCAAACTAAGAGATTTCACTCCAAACACCAACCCTGTTGTTGATGTTGAAAAAAGTGATGGGGGAGGGGTAGGTAGTGGTGATATACAATCACCATCGCTACCCGAATTTCAGCAAACAAATTCAATTCTAAATACGATAGAAGTCTTCACTATGACTTTTGGCGATCCGTTTAATACAATAATGGCTGGAAATATTATAAACGACCCTATAAATATCATTCATACATATCTGGAAAAGATTCGAGCACTTCTTAAGCGCCAAATTCAAACGTGGGGGGACGAGACAGCAAAAGGCCTCAATTGTTTTAAAAATATTCTATTTAAATGAAAATCATAGTGAAGTTTACGATTATTATATGCATACTGAAATGATGGTGCTGCAACCACATTTGGGGAATTACGAGAGTGTCTTCATGGATTACGTAGACAATGTTGTCACACATCTGAACAATTATAATGAGAAGGGTAGGAGTTCAGTGGTTTCATTTGTTGAAAATTTAAGTGCAAATATATGTAAATTTAAAAAATATTTTATTTTAAGAGGGGGATGTGCAGGGGCAGATTCTATAGTTTTAAAATATAATCGTGATTTAGAAGGATGCAATGGTGTTCAACGAATATGTTTCGAAAGTGGCCAAAAGTGTTTCATATACGCATTTCTTATATCAGTTTTCCTGTCTCTAGAGGATAAAGCTACTAACAGAAACTTGGACCAGTGGGCCGTACATGGAAAAGAGAGGTCTGATTTCCCCCGAGTAGATTTCACTTGTTTAACAGACAAATTTCCTATAAAACTCAAAGGAATAAATATTTTTGAACGGGCAAACGCGCATTTAAAGATTGGTGTTACAGTGCTACAATACAAGACTGAATTTGAAGAGGGGATGCGGTCTAATAAAAATGGAGTAATATTTCCAGTAAGGGATTCATAGATTGAATCTGTGAAACATTGGGTTTGGCTGTTGTACACACCACCTGGTGAACCTGATTCAATTGGCCGTTTTAATCCCGTTACGAATATTAGTAGAGTTCTGGGGGAGGCAAAGAAGGGGTGCTGGGTACGCTACTATTGCCCAATGTTTTTGTCTAGCTTTTGGACTGAATTAAAGCTAGAGAATTACATGAAACATTGCAAACGACACGGCTATCAATCGTTGGAGACAGTTTATGGTGACCGATAGATTTTACGATTTAGAAATTTCCAGAATACACTTATGCAAAGTGATAAAATAAGTTTGGATTATGAGGCTAAACTCACAGATGTTAACGACCCCCAATATCAAAATCGCGTCAAAGAACATCACGCTATTGCGGTTTCCTTTGCCCATGCGCAAAGAGACAGCAGTAACACTATGTGTCTGTTAGAAATAGTCGAGACATCAGACGAGGAAGATTGTATGGTCAAAGCATTGACTAAATTAATTGTCACAGCGAATAGGGCGATCTCCCGCTTGAGACATACCCAATGATTTTACCCGCAGAGGATCGCCTAGCAATTAAAAATAGTAAAATATGTTGGGTATGTAAGGGGGAATTTGAAGAGGGGACTAAGGAGAAAGGGACTAGGGGGAGAAATACTAGGGGGAAGGGGAAAGTCCGGAAACACGACCATTTATGGCAGGAAATATCATCAGGGGATAGTAATTTTCGTGTCATAGCACATCAATCGTGCAATGTGAATGTGAGCTAGCAGTTGTTTATACCGGTTTTCATTCACAATTCAAATTACGATTTAAAATTCATTTTCCCGGCATTGGCAGGTATGCATAGGGAGGGAGTTTCAGATAGCCCCTGGGTAGATAACTCTTTTACCTACAATATTTTACCCAAATCAGCTGAGAAGTTGTTGCTTTTAGAATTCAAGTGGCAAACAGTGGATAATGGACATACGTTATGGAATAAAATCCGCTTTTTACATTCTTAAAGTTTTTTCCACCAAACTCTCAGTCAACTCATTCAAGTGCAGAAAAGTGACGATTTCGATATTTTCGCTCTTCTCAAACAATCCTGTCCCAACAATGATATATATGATTTACTGTCTTGTAAAGGCCTATATGCATATGATTCTGATAACTCTAGCGCATGTCTAAGTGAGGAGAAACTCCCTCCCATTGAAGCACTCTATAATTCCCTTACCGCTAGCGAATGCACTGCCTAAGACTATGAATTTACCAAGAGGGAGTAAGGGGGCTGTAAAAATGGTTGGGATTATTGTAGAATGTACTTGGCAAGCGATGTATTAACTCTTTTAGATATTTTCTGCAAGAACACAGACCAAATCTATTCGAAATTTGGCCTAGACATTGGATATTATTTTTCAACACCACACCTGGTGATGGATTTAATTCTAAAAATCAGTGGGGAGGAAATAGGTCTAATCATCGATGTGAATCAACACTTATTTGTAGAAAGATCTATGAGGGGGATATGTTTTTCACGGGGATCGCATCTTAAAAACTGATCTAACTGGACAGAACTCTGAGGACAGCGGAGTAAAGTCCAATGCTCTTTTTCTGGACATGAATTATCTATATCCCTCAGCAATTTCTCACTACAGTTTACCGTGTGGCAATTACAAATTGCTTGAAAATCCTTTCGCCTTATATTTCCCCAACATTCAAACTGTCGATGAAAATGGTCCCCAAGGATGGTTTTTTGAAATTGACGGGCACATACCAATGGAACTCCACGACTCCGTCAAAAATTTTGTTTTTCCGTCAGTAAATAGACCGGTGACGAAGCACTCTTTGAGTCCATACAATTTGTCTTTGGTCAAGGATATGGGTATACATTGGATCCTCTCCAAGCAGAAACTAATTGCAGATCTGGACCCGAAACAGAATATTGTCGTTCACCATGTGCTATTGCGGTGGATGATGACTAACAGTTTCATGGTTACAAAGATACACAGAGCCCTGCAATTCCATCAGAAACCCTACTTAAAAATGTTTATTGACATGTTTGTCAGTAAACGTTCACAGGCAAAAATTAAAGTTGAAAAAGAAATAGTATAAACTTATTTTAAATTCAGGCTTCGGGAAAATGTGCAAAAAATTACGAAACAGATCTCGGTGTGACGTCGTAACCTGCCCCCAAGAATGTACTTGAATTATTGCCGATCCCAGCTTCACAACATTCACTTTCATAGACTCGAATCTGTTTCTCCCACACAGAAAAAAGAGAAATATTGTTCTGAATAAGAATATTGCGGGAGGGAGTTCAGTACTAGAAATTTCCAAGAAACTCATGATGTCATTCTTTTAAAATGTGTGTAAGGTACAATACCAAGGGAGGGGGAAGTTCAAATATACTATGGAGACACATATTCCTTATTGTTAAGAGTTAAAACCGAGAATTTATTGAAAGATTTTGGAAAATCGCGCACAAATCAGCTCTCGGATGGATTACACGAATTGGAATGAAAGCATCTATCCACAGTTGGTGAAACGCCAGGCCTCCAATCAATTGTTAATGTTAAAGTCGGAGACGGGGAGTAATTTTATATCCAATCTGGTTTTCCCCGGTTTGAAAGTATACTTTGTGGAAACACACGATAAGGATGTAAAACTGGCCTGCAAAGGGTTGCCTACACACTTTGTAATAAATAATTTCGACATGAGTGTCTACAGAAACTGTGTGGAGAGTAGTTTAGCGCCAAGAGCAAAAGTAAATGCAATTCGATCATTACAATTTAAAAATTATACTGTTAAGAGTGGAAAAAAAATGCCACATCTTGCATATCCTACAACGTCTATTTACTTGAGAATGGTGTGAAAGTACTCTTCCGTGGTCACTACCGTATTTCAGATCGAGTTGAATGTATGGACTATCGAAAACAACTCGGTCTGGATAAATTAACTTAAATTCAAAATAGTACTAGTACTAGTGGGTGGGTTTTTTTTGGAGGACAACAATTTCCCTATAATATACATTTAATTTTGCCACCGTCAACATCATCATCATTTTATCAATGTCATCGTCATTTAACTTTTACTGCTATTGTACTTTTGCTGCTTCGGCCCCGGCTCGGCCCGATCTTCAGCCCTGGGGGGGGGGTGGGGGGAATTCTCGTCTTTTAAGTGTTGTAAGTAGTGTTTTACTCTCTTAGTCTATTCTCTTAGTCTACAAACATGTTCAACTATGCTATTGCTGTTCTTGCTGTTGCTGTAGTATATACATTATTTAAAATACATGTTGTCTTTGTTGTTCATGTTGCCAATAAATGAAAAATATGATTCCGTTGTTGTTGTTAATTATCTTGCTATTATTTTTGATTGTTGTACAAAAAAGTATTGCTAATAAAAGAAAAAATATATTTTTGTTATTCTTGTTACTATAGATTCTGCTGTTCCTTTAGTTTAGGGGAAATTATTATTATTATTTATTCATGAGACAAGTATAACTTACAGTTATTTGTAGTCCAACTGCATCAGCAGATGTATATATAAGTTTAAAACACCATTAAGATCGTTTCTCTGTGGTCCGTCAATGTCAGGGAAAACGACACTTTTAGCTAAAATAATTCAAAATTGTAATAGAATGTTTTTGGAAAAACCAAATAAATTTACTATTGCTATAGTATTTGGCAAGAGTCCTATGACCAAATAAAAGCTATTGCCGCTGCTACATCTATGCCAATACAATTCTTAAGAGACTCTATGTTTTCAACAGTATTGAGCCAAACTCATGGCTGATTATTGATGATTTAGCTGAATCCATTGAACGATTCTCACAGGAAATGCTACAACTTTTACTATTCGCTCTCAATATGAACACATTTCCATAACCATAGTTCTACACAATTTGTCTCATCAGAGCAACTGTATGAGGACCCTTACTTTGAACTGCACCTACTATATAATCTATCGAGTTGTTTGTGATTCAAGTTCTCTAATTAGTCTCAATAAACAAAAATATCCCGGTGCCCCCAAATTTCTACTTTCAGCGTACAGTCAGGCAACAAATAAGCCATACGGCTACATTCTGTTGGATCTTGATCAGAATACATCCGAGGATTTGCGTGTTGTCACAGATATTTTCGACAACGAAATTCCTGTATATCATCTGGTGAACAGTAGAAAGGGCTATTAATTGCCATCATGACACTGAAGAAACTACACGAAAACAGATACTTATTTTCCGTTCTAAGCATTTCAAAACCCCCACTTAGGAAGGCCATATTCAAACATAGTGTTACCAAAATTCTTTTTATTAATCTAATATCTGAACTTTGTTTAAATTTAACCAAGAGCAATGTACAGCTGTCAGAAGTTGTTAGACAACAGACAAAGCAACATCGTTCCACTGTACGTGCCTTGGTTTTCAAAAACAAATGAAAAGATTTTGAAAGAAAACGTCTCCTTTAAGCTTGCGGTAGCTTTTTTACACTTTTACTGCCAATAATCACAGGACTTGTCAACAGTTTTCTCTAGATGGCTAAACCCTACAAATTGACTCCAATAGAACTTGTCCTTTCACCAATTGAACAGTTTGAGGACAATCTAAGCAAATTCATTAATTATGAAAATATTGCCGATGATAAAAAGCTAGTTTTACTCCAAGATGCTCTTCGTCGCATGGACAAACATAGACCGTATCGTGAGAAACCTCCCATCAATGTTAGTGCTATTGATCCCCATCTTGCCAAAAAGGGAACATCTCCTCAAGATTCTACAGCAACAATAGCGCAATCAAAGGAGAAGGAATTAAAATCAATAGTGAAGTGAATTGGAAACCTACTGCCACACACATATCGGGAACAGAGTAAAAGAGTATTAACATATCTCATGTTGGAAACTGGTGATGATTATCATCAAGTTCAGGTCGATAGCTCCGGGAAACGAATTATAATTCAGGGAAAAAGTTATAATCTACTTGATTAGATTTGTGATATGGTTACAAATCGTAAAAGAACTTTATCATTTGACAATAATCTATAAAGCTTTCTAAATACATCATACTTCCCCAAAAGTCTTATTGGTAATAAGTAAATTCTAAAGAAATTAAAGGAATATAGTAGAGATGTCAGCTCTCTAACACCAACACCGCCAGCAATACCATTTAAAAAAGAAGAAGATGAAGCCTTTCAATCAATCTTGGAAAAACCTAGTAATCCTAGTAGCAGCAGCAATGATTTGATAACACCAACGATGGTGATGGCTATAAAAAAGCGAAGACGTATTGATATCAACTCATCGTCACAGGCATCACCCTCCAGTGTGCAAAATGGTAGCGGGCATTACACTACGTGTTTGCGTTCAAAATCAATGAAGTTTTAAAACATGTTTATGAAAATATTGGTGAAGTTGGAGGTCTAAGTTCCCCCACAACACTTCATAAAGTTGCCCCTGACATCAGTGGTGGTGTCAGCAGCAGTTTAAAAAATGCAAAAGAGTATCTAGAAAATGAACCGACTTACGCTCTACATCGAAATCATGGGCTTCGTGGCAAACAATATCGACAAACTAAAGTCTTTTTCCCATGGCATATAATGCAAGCAGATCTTTTAACTGTAGATGAAATTCGAAGGTGACACAATACACCCTACAAATATATTCTAGTGGCAATAAGTGTCCTTAGTCGCTATGTATATGCTGTTGCTTTGCGATCAAAGAGAGGTGTTGAAGTTACTCAGGATTTTGAAAGTATTTTTGAACAAGATTGCTATAGAACAATTCATAGTGATCGTGGTAGCGAATTTGTTAATCCACATGTGCAAAAGGTTCTATTGAAATATAATACATAGCTCTATCATAGTTACAGTCCCTTAAAGGCTGCATTATCTGAACGATTAATAAGAACGATGCGTCTATTAATTTCGAGATATTGTACAATGAAAAATACTGCTGCTTTTATTCATGATTTAGATAAAATCGTGCAAATACATAACCAACGAGCTCATCGATCTTTGTCCAATATTAGCCCTCAGGAAGTCTATTGCAGTGAAAATACATTTGACACTTTTTTTAAACAATATTCCAGTGAAAAAGATTGTGAAAAAAATTAAATGGTGGCGATATTGTTCGAATTTATAATCAGCAATATTTTTGAAGAGGGGAATTATTTACGGTCTACAGACCTTTTCAAAGTGTCAAAAATTTAACACGCTGAACCCACGGAATTTCGTATACGAGACATCAGAGATTGCGATATTCTCGGCGGTTCGGATAAATATAAACTACAACATCCTAAAAACATCAGTGAGACTTATCAAATTGAAAAGATGTTAAAGAGCCGTACCCGCAGGGGCAAGAGACAGTTGCTTGTACGCTGGCTAGGATACAGCTCTGAGTTTGATTCTTGGGTAGCAGTTGAAGATATTAACAATGCTAAATGATTTTCATGTGACATTCATGTCCAATGTCTCCGACCCTCTCTACAATGATTTGAATAAAACAAGTGATCTTTGGACGAAACTCTCTCCCACCATCAAATTTGATGGTGCGTATGAAGTGGCTGTTGTCAACTGTACTTTAAAAATTCTTATGATATCCTGAGAAAAGTTCACATATATGATATAAAAATTAGACCCTATGATTGGCCACCACCCATTAGCAAACAACATAAAATTCAAAAGATCAATTGGTTTGATTATCCACATGTTGAATTACCATACGAGGAACTCGGTTGTATGAATGATTTTTGTCGTTCTATCAATAAAAGAATTTCCGTTCGTAAAAAAGAAGTTTTTCATTTCAACTATTCAAAAGAAGAGGGCAAGATCTACATTTGTTCACCCATTGACAGTGAATAGGTTATTCTCAATGATAATCTAAAAGATGTTCTTGGCTTTAAACTTAATAAAATCAATGTTAAAAGTGCCGGAAACACTAATGTTATTTTTGCTGACTACCTGCCAGCCTTTTCCTTGGACACCGGTATATTTCTTTATGCTTCATTTGTTGAAACATCCAGAGTTGGCGATAGCAATGTTCCCCTCCTATGAGTTATTTAACGAAAAACTGATCAAGATCAAATTCATCATATTCATCAAAACAAATCAAGATCATATTCATCATTACAATATAAAGCATCTTCCCCATATCCCCGTAAACACTTCCTATTTGGAACTCTGCCAGTTAACACTAAGAACTGAATTAGGTGATCCTCTAGCAATATCAAAAGGTTTGGTTGTGATTACATGCCATTTTCGACCCACCGTTGTCAGTGTTCAAAGAATAAAAAACAAGATGTCTAATAGAAAAGTGCTAGTCATATGTCTTCATAATGGCTATTGTGTTGCCATTCTTGGCCCAAGACCACTGGGCACTGAAATGGATTATTACATTTGTCTTTCATCAATGTCTGGCTAGGGTCTTGGCAGTTGGTTTGCTAAGCTGTTTCGCTCTGCACTACCTCTGGCTAAAAAGTATATTGTACCGGCTGCGACAGATTTTGCATCCTCTACACTATACGATTGGGGCTCTGGCAAGAATTTAAAAAAAAGTGCTTCGGACAATCTTAGGTCAATTGCGCTAGCCCTTGGGGAGCAATTGAAATCTCGACAAAATGGAAAAGGTTTAAAAAGGTTGAGAAGCAGTGCACCACTCATCAGTCTCTACTCAGGTCAGAAACGAAAGTCATCGACTCCTGTCAAAGAAAAGAAGGAAAAACGATAAGTACAATGAGCAGTGGAAGAACAAGTCCAAGGAAGAGAATTGTTAGATCGAAACTAGATTTCTTTTCATGGACTGAACAATGGCATATCTACCTCATAGGGATTCCCATCCTTCAATCACTTCATTTTTAAATCTATTCAATGCAAAAATTGCTGGTGTAAATGTAAGACATGAATACTATGGAACGTTCTCTCCATACCATTCGGTCTCAGATAATATCCAAGATCAAGTTTATTCAAATAAGGAATATTTCATTGACTTACCTTTAGTATCTATAGATTTACGCATGATAGTCAAGAAATCCGACAATGGAATGCCAATTCGTGCTGATGGAATATCCTATAAAAATTTTACATTACATAATTTATTTCGTCAAATCAGTGTCTACATAAATGGAACATTGGCGAGCACTAACAACAATATTTCAAATTATACAAGCTATATGAAGTTCATGTTGATGACACCCAAGTCATACAAGGAATTGAGAGACACCTCAAATGGATATGAATATATTACAGATACTGATAGTACAGATGCACTTTACATGCTACAGTTAGTGAATTATATCTGGTTTGAAAAATATATCATGAGATATATAATATACCCCAATGACTACCACCAAATATTAAAGTGGATATTAAATTGACGCTTGCTCCATCTAATTTCATTTTACGAAAGAAACTTCCTGCCAATCCTGATTTAACTCTCTACCTCACCTCGGGAGTACAACATGTACGAAAGCAGCAGGTTATGAGTTCTGTTGCTTTGGCAGTGGAAAAACTGAGAGCCAGGGGAAATAATATTAAACTACTTGTTCCTCATACAATCACCAATCAACGTCATATTGCCACAGGCTTGCGCACCTTCACCGACTCATCCTTCATCAATGGTGAAATTCCATCGAAATTAGCATTGCCATTTTTGAGAAGCGCTAGCGTAATAGGTTCGCGGACTGGTTGCCCACATAAATTTGAGATGTTTGGGCTTTCATCCCTTGTATACAAAGTAAATGGAATCCCAATCTACAATAGATCTTTTGATAAATCCTACAGGACATTTTATGAGTTGACAATGCAAACCCTAGATCATGATACACAACTATTTAAAAATGGTATAACCGAAGAAATGTTTGCTAAAACACATATGATTATTGTACTAGACTGGTTTGGAACTCAAGATATGATCATAGTACGATCGGAGTGCTCATGAATATAGTGAACATCTGCTAACCCAATTCCTGAAGTTATCACACTATTCTTTAGAAGCCAAATTGGAATATATTGGGAAATCTCTCCCGAAGGCAGTGTTCTACTAGACCTTGCACTCTGAACATCAGTCAAATAATTAAAGTATTTAATATGGACCCCCACATGTCCAAATACAGATCCTATTGTCTACAATTGGACTTCCATGGAAAAATTCAAAGCCTTAACAATACCCCAATCATTGTTAATAGCAGTCCGTAGACTGTGAATACCGGTCATTGGCTGTGCATATTTCGAACAATGAAGACTATTGAATTTTTTTATCCTCTCGGCCTACCCTATACATTCTAAACTCCAAACATCAACACCTATATTGAAAGCAGTGGGAAAACCAATATGCAAAACCGGAAGAGAGTTGCGGATCTCATGCGCTACTATATTTCATGTTCAGATGTCGCGGTTATACTTACAAGCAGTTTCCCAACATTTACGTAGACAATTCACGTCTGAACAACCTTATGGTGGATAATATGCTCTCAGACCTGTATAATATTGATTTCACTATCCTACGAGTGAAGTGTTTTAAAAATGTATGTAAATTTGTTTATTAATAAAAAAATGTACATATACAACAACAACAATGTCTTTATTCTTCACTTTAGATTTCTTCATCTTCTGTGTAAAGGCAACTATCGAGAACCACTAATGCTGATAGATCATTTGAATGATCTACCTTGTAGATCAGGGTCACATTTTCTACAGTACAATGTAACTTTACTCCTATCATATCCCTTTGTATAGTCAATGATACTATTTGCATTCATATTGTGAAATTCACGTGTTTCAATTTTTCTATTTGAAGCAATATTACATACAGTGTTTTCAAGTGGTGAATCGCATTCGCTAACCACCAAATAGATATCACTAGGCTTATAGTTATAATAGGCAGGGTTATCGCAACGATGACGTAGAAACCAAATTTTCTTGTCACCCCAATAGTTGAATCATAGACCTGATTCTTCCTCCCAAAATAATTCAAAACCACGACGATACCAATCTTGTAGAAATAAACTAAAATCTTGTTTAGGGTTCTTTCCAATAATAACAGTATAAGTATTCTCCCACTGATCACATATGTCATAGTGACAATTGGAGCATAGTTGCTGTCAAGGGTGAGAGTCACAAATCTCTTCAAGACATGAATTACAGCCTTTAATTTGTACTGCGTATCCTCTATGTAATTTACACGGATCGCATAATTTGCACTTTTCATTATACTCATCAATAGTTGTGCAATTCTCACATGATGACCAACTGCCAAGAGTATACATACATAGTGGACATGTATAGAACATTTTTTGGTTTCCGGTGTCAACTCTCTCACGGCTAAAAAGAACCTGATCCACGTTCAATAAATTCAGAGGGGGAGAGAGAGGAGTAGCTCTGTGACGTTGCATAGCCTGTTTCGAAGAGAGGGAGTCATCTACTTAGAATCTATGGCAATGTATTCAAAAGTATATCCACGATATTATTCTGCCTTGATTAAATTAATATATCAATAAATTGAGTAAAAGCATTCGAGTCACGTCGTAAAAGCTTCAAACAATAATTCAACGGTAGAGAGTCATTCCCCATTATATTGTCAAGTGTTCCCTGAGAAAATACGTTCCGTTGAAGAGATAACTCAAGAAAATCGTCATGTAGAACCAAACGTTTTTCCATAATCACAAGATTCAACTTAATGCTCTCTTTCTCAAATTCATTCATTTTTCAATCCTAACACTCTCACTGCTGACTCTAGACTAACCAAGATTCGTTCTACTTTATCAATATTCGATAATCTACTTAAAAACAATCTAACAAAAAGAAAGGGAACATTTTCGATTTCGAAACAATTTTATTGTGTGTGAGAATAATTACAACAATAATATATTAAACATATACAATTACCGATATAACTTATTGTCCTCAATATACTTCACTACAGCATTTTAAGCACTTTGAAGTCTATGTATATGTACTATATCGGCTTTAGCAGCGAATCATAATTGGTCCTCCAATTTCAATTTACTCAAAGATATCACGTATCTTGCATATACTTCTTCCCACACGAGACAAAGTCGAGATCTTCTTGTGATTTCTACCGCAATGTTTGGTGCTCTTGTATCATTGCTGCTACTGCTACAAGATCCACTATTGACTTCTAATAGTGTAAACATTCCACTCAATACTGCAAATATATATCTTGACAAATAAATAAATGAGTAAAGTCAAACAGTTCTGTCTCCTTGAATTCTATTCTCACCCTAATAACGACGATACTGATAATTCTTCCTTATATTAATTGTGGTTGCTAATACCTCTTGGGGCTTTTGGGCAAATCCAATGCTAATAATTCCTAGAAGTCGAGTAACGTCACTCCCGGTAGTATTCAATAGGCTTGTGCCTGTGACGTCACTTTGCTTAGTAATTAGAGATGCCTCCCTATTCATATAAATAGAAAAAGAAAAATACTACCTTTTAAAATTGCTGAAAACTAAGTTCCTTGCGGTATTTGCCATCCGAAGGAAATTTTATGGCGGGGCTGATTATTACTTCCCTCACTCATTCTATCTCTATGCTGATGGATTTGGAATATAGCATATTAGCTGTATAGACAACAATTTTAATTAATTCCTACCCCCCCCCCAATTCTGTCAAAACTTATCTGAAGCCTAGTAAAGAGTAAGCAGTTTGTCCATTACAATATAGTTTTGTTGGAGTCTACCCTACCCCACCTAAATAATGACTCCCTCCCCCTCATTATAGCTGATACGCAATTACCGATCACCAAACGTAGCCTAATTTCATTACAAATAAAGTGAATTGACTTGTCTGAATCCAGTACTGCCACCGTTTGGTATTAAATCTTTTGCAACTGGGAAGCCTAAAATATAGTTATTGAAACTTTTAAATCAATTAGCGTCTTTATAATATTTTAAATTGATTGCAAATTCATCTTCTTCGAGGTAAAGTAGTAGTTTGTTTGGTGCCCCAAACCACCTAAACTGTCACCCAACCATCACTACTACTATAGCATTTGCCCCCCCTTAGTCGTAGTTTGGTCCCCCAAACCACCTAAACTGTCACCCAACCACCAATACTATTTAAGCGTCAGCCCCCCTTCCCCTAGAAAATTCTCTGCGGCGCCCTTGCTAAAAGTACTACAGTGAAGCTCACAGAGAATGTTAAATTAAGCCAAAACATACTATGCGCATGGAGATTGCTTAAAGGGCTTATCAGCAGTATCTCAGGAACGTCCTAGAGCATTAATTTGAAACTTTCAGAGCATGCAGAGCTGAATATTGAACTAAAAGCAGGCCCTATATGTACGCTACTACTACTGCTTCTAGTACTAGTCTACCCCTTCTACTTAGGCTACGGGTATTAGAAGAGATGCCTTATTGAATACAGAACGAACACATGTGCTGCCACCTACAACTTTTTTAACACCAAATTTGGGCATAGAGTCCCTAGGGAGAACACGTGGTTAATGGGGTCAATGACCTCTTTTTTCCAAGGTCGATGTTGTTGTTTTGGGCAAGTGCATACTCTCAGCGAATGTCAAGGTAGATTTATTTGTTGTTGTTGTTGTAAGTGCACGCTCTCAGCGAATGTCTGAGAAAGGGGGGCGCTACTCCGAACAGGACAATTGTTGTTGTTGTTGTTTTGGCCATGTGCATAGAGTCATTAGGGAGAACACGTGGTTAATGGGGTCAATGACCTAAATTTCCAAGGTCGATGTTGTTGTTGTTGTTGTTTTGGCCATTTGCATAAAGTCATTAGGGACAACACGTGGTTAATTAAAGCGATTGGGAATTTCGAACACCTGTGCTGTCAGTCATTAATCAAATTGTTTCCGGGCAAAGTTTAATAATGTCTGACAGGTACTGTCAATCATTAATCAAATTGTTTTCAGGCGAAGTTTAATAATGTCTCACAGGTGATGTCAAGATTGTTTGATATGTCACGAAATGGGAATTAATTTGTTGTTTCTAAGGGGAAGGTGGGGAAGAGATATATTGATTGCGTAATCGAAGGGAGAGAATTCCCGAAAAATTGATTACATAATCGGTAGAACCCTATAAGGAGCTCGTGACGGGAATCCATTTATGGGCATAGAATGATGTAATCAACTAGGACAAATGGATTTCTGAGAAATTGATTACATACTCGGTAGAACCCAATCAGAAGGTCATGACGGGAATTCATTTATGGGCATAGAATGACGTAATCTACTAAGACAATTGGATTTCTGAGAAATTGATTACATAATCGGTAGAACCCTATCAGGAGGTCATGACGGGAATCCATTTATGGGCATAGAATGACGTAATCAACTAGGACAAATGGATTTCTGAGAAATTGATTACATAATCGGTAGAACCCTATCAGAAGGTCATGACGGGAATTCATTTATGGGCATAGAATGACGTAATCGACTAAGACAAGCAAGTTACTTTCTTAATGTCCCTCCTAAACCCATTTTCCAAGTTACTTTCTTAATGTCCCTCCTACACCCATTTTCCAACTTGAAGTACTTATATTTTTTACCCACAACTATACTATACAGCTTTTTGAGTGTCCCAACACCAAGAAATACTTTTCAAGGACCATTTTAAAGCAAGTTACTTTCTTAATGTAACTCCTAAACCCATTTTGCAACTTGAAGTACTTATCTTTTTCAACCACAACTATACATTACAGCTTTTAGGATACCTCAACACCAAGAAATACTTTTCAAAGACCATTTCAGAGCAAGTTACTTTCTTAATGTTCATCCTAAACCCATTTTGCAACTTGAAGTACTTATCTTTTTCACCCACAACTGTACTATACAGCTTTTGGATACCTCAACACCAAGAAATACTTTTCAAAGACCATTTCAGAGCAAGTTACTTTCTTAATGTCCCTCCTAAACCCATTTTCCAACTTGAAGTACTTATCTTTTTCACCCACAACTATACTTTACAGCTTCTTGGTTACCTCAACACCAAGAAATACCTTTCAAAGACCGTTTCAGAGCAAGTTACTTTCTTAATGTCACTCCTAAACCCATTTTCCAACTTGAAGTACTTATCTTTTTCATTCACAACTATACTTTACAGCTTTTTGGATACCTCAACACCAAGAAATACTTTTCAAATACCATTCCAGAGCAAGTTACTTTCTTAATGTAAATTATAAACACACTTTGCAACTTGAAGTACTTATCTTTTTCACCCACAACTATACTTTACAGCTTTTTGGATACCTCAACACCAAGAAATACCTTTCAAAAGGCATTTCAGAGCAATTTACTTTCTTAATGTCACTCTTAAACCCATTTTCCAACTTGAAGTACTTATCTTTTTCATCCACAACTATACTTTACAGCTTTTTGTATACCTCAACACCAAGAAATACCTTTCAAAATGCATTTCAGAGCAAGTTACTTTCTTAATGTCTCTCTTAAACCCATTTTCCAACTTGAAGTAATTATCTTTTTGATCCACAACTATTCTTTACAGCTTTTTGGATACCTCAACACCAAGAAATACTTTTCAAAGACCATTTTAGAGCAAGTTACTTTCTTAATGTCCCTCCTAAACCCATTTTACAACTTGAAGTACTTATCTTTTTCACCCACAGCTATACTTTATAGCTTTTTGAGTGTCCCAATACCAAGAAATACTTTTCAAAGATCATTTCAGAGCAAGTTACTTTCTTAATGTTCCTCCTAAACCCATTTTCCAACTTGAAGCACTTATCTTTTTCAACCACAACTATAATTTACAGATTTTTGTATAATTCAAAACCAAGAAATACCTTTCAAAGACCATTTAAGAGCAAGTTACTTTCTTAATGTCACTCCTAAACCCATTTTCCAACTTGAAGTACTTATCTTTTTCACTCACAACTATACTTTACAGCTTTTTGGATACCTCAACACCAAGCCAAACTTTTCAAAGACCATTTCAGTGCAAGTTACTTTCTTAATGTCCCTCCTAAACCCATTTTCCAACTTGAAGCACTTATCTTTTTCACCCACAACTATAATTTACAGCTTTTTGAATACTTTAACACCAAGAAATACTTTTCAAAGACCATTTCAGAACAAGTTACTTTCTTAATGTCCCTCCTAAACCAATTTTCCAACTTGAAGTACTTATCTTTTTCACCACAACTATACTTTACAGCTTTTTGAATGCTCCAACACCAAGCAATACTTTTCAAAGGCATTTCAGAACAAGTTCTTTTCTTAATTCGCTTCTTAAACCAATTTTACAAATTCTAAATTTTTCCATAGTAGATAGAAAAGGCTATATCATAGCTGTGAATATTTTCTCGAAAGATAAGGAGTTCTATTTCAATTTTAAATTTTCTCAATGAAGTGAAGAAAAGTTCAAGTTCTCTTCTGAATTTTCTCAATGAAAAAGAAATTAGTTTTTATTCAATTCTATTTTTCCAAATAATATAAAAATTTTCCACTTTAGTTCAGATTTTTCTCAAAGGGATGAAAAATTTAAAATACTTCTCCAAATTTTCTCAACGAAGTGAAGAAAAGTTCAAGTTCTCTTCTGAACTTTACCAAAGAACACACTTCAATTCTAATTTCTCCAGAGAAAACAAAAATCTTCCACTTCAGTTCTTTATTTCACAAAGACATAAAGAAATTTAAAGTTCAATTCTAATTTTTATGTGGAAGATAGAAAAAGTAATCCCCAACCCGAAGGAACCCCCGGTCCCCAAAGGCCCCAGGCCCCCCGGCCCCACAATGCCCACCAAAGGACACCGAACCCCAAGGCCCCCTAAGGCCCCCCGACACACCCAAAAGACCAACAAACAAAAATTGCTCTTATAAATAATATTTTTAATCACTGATAACACTTTTCCGTTCGAACTAGCAAGTTTTCTACCAAAGATACCAAATATTTTCATAGAAGTAACATTTTTTGATTGTGATAACAACTTTTCTGTCAGAAGTAGCAAGTTTTGCTTAACACTAACAAACCCACTCATCAAAGTAATGATATTTTACTTTAATACTAACATACTTTTACTGAACACACACAAAATTCTCTTAGAAATAATATATTTCATCAATGATAACACTTTTTCTGTTCGAACTAGCAAGTTTTCTACCAAAGATACCAAATTTTTTCTTAGAAGTAACAATTTTTTATTGTGATAACAACTTTTTTGTCAGAATTAGCAAGTTTTGCTTAACACTAACAAACCTTCTCATCAAAGTAACAACATTTTACCCTAATCCTAACATACTTTTACTGAACAAACAAAAATTTCTCTTAGAAATAATATTTTTCATCACTGATAACACTTTTTCTGTTCGAACTAGCAAGTTTTCTAGCAAAGATACCAAATTTTTTCATAGAAGTAACATTTTTTTGATTGTGATAACAATTTTTCTGTAAGAAGTAGCAAGTTTTGCTTAACACTAACAAACATTCTCATCAAAGTAACGATATTTTACTTTAATACTAACATACTTTTACTGAACAGACACAAATTTTTCTTAGAAATAATATTTTTCATCAATGATAACACTTTTTCTGTTCGAACTAGCAAGTTTTCTAGCAAAGATACCAAATTTTTTCTTAGAAGTAACTTTTTTGATTGTGATAACAACTTTTCTGTCAGAAGTAGCAAGTTTTGCTTAACACAAATAAACCTTCTCATCAAAGTAATGATATTTTACCTTAATACTAACATACTTTTACTGAACAAACAAAAATTTCTCTTAGAAATAATATTTTTCATCACTGATAACACTTTTCTGTTTGAACTAGCAAGTTTTCTGCCAAAGATACCAAATATTTTCATAGAAGTACCATTTTTTGATTGTGATAACAACTTCTCTGTCAGAAGTAGGAAGTTTTGCTTAACACTAACAAACATTCTCATCAAAGTAATGATATTTTATCCTTAACACTAACATACTTTTACTGAACACACTGAGATTTCTCTTAGAAATAATATTTTTCATCAGTGATAAAACTTTTTCTGTTCGAACTAGCAAGTTTTCTACCAAAGATACAAAATTTTTTCGAAGACGAACCATTTTTTGATTGTGATAACAACTTTTCTGTCAGAAGTAGCAAGTTTTGCTTAACACTAACAAAAATTCTCATCAAAGTAACAACATTTTACCTTAATACTAACATACTTTTACTGAACACACACAAATTTCTCTTAGAAATAATATTTTTCGTCAATGATAACACTTTTTCTGTTCGAACTAGCAAGTTTTCTACCAAAGATACCAAATTTTTTCGTAGAAGTAACATTTTTTGATTGTGATAACAACTTTTCTCTCAGAAGTAGCAATTTTTGCTTAACACTAACAATCCTTCTCATCAAAGTAATGATATTTTACCCTTATACTAACATACTTTTACTGAACAAACAAAAATTTCTCTTAGAAATAATATTTTTTGACAGTGATAACACTTTTTCAATTCGAACTAGCAAGTTTTCTACCAAAGATACCAAATTTGTTCTTAGAAGAAACATTTTTTGATTGTAATAGCAACTTTTCTGTCAGAAGTAGCAAGTTTTTCTTAACACTAACAAACATTCTCATCAAAGTAATGATATTTTACCTTAATACTAACATATATTTACTGAACACACACAAATTTCTCTTGGAAATAATATTTTTCGTTAGTGATAACACTTTTTCTGTTCGAACTAGCAAATTTTCTACCAAAGATACCAAATTTTTTCGTAGAAGTAACATTTTTTGATTGTGATAACAACTTTTCTGTCAGAAGTAGCAAGTTTTGCTTAACACTAACAAACCTTCTCATCAAAGTAACGCCATTTTACCTTAATACTAACATACTTTTACTGAACACGCACACAAAGTTCTCTTATAAATAATATTTTTCATTTCTATGTCTGAATCTATTTGCTTACATGTCTGGGTTGGTGTTTGGTTAGGGTTAGGTTAGCTAGGTTAGCTAAGTTAGGTTAGGTTAGCTAGTAAACATTTCTCCATCTTTAAGTTAGGTTAGGTTAGGTTAACTTATCATGAGCGCTCATGATAAGCTAACCTAGCCTAACTAAAGCATGGTACAAAGTCGACATGGGTGGATTGTCCGGCGAGTATGGTTAGGTTAGGGTAGATCAAGTCAGGTTAGGTTAAGTTAGGTTAGGTTAGCCTACGTACGCGCGCGTACGTAGGCTAACCTAACCTAACCTAACTTAACCTAACCTAATTTGATCTAACCTAACCTAACCATACTCGCCAGAAAATCCACCCATGTCGACTTGGTACCATGCTTTAGTTAGGCTAGGTTGGCTTATCATGAGCACTCATGATAAGTTAACCTAACCTAACCTAACTTAAACATGGAGAAATGTTTACTAGCTAACCTAACCTAACTTAGCTAACCTAACCTAGCTAACCTAACCTAACCTAACCAAACACCAACCCAGAAATGTAAGCAAATAGATTCAGACATAGAAATGAAAAATATTATTTCTAAGAGAAATTTGTGTGTGTTCAGTAAAAGTATGTTAGTATTAAGGTAAAATGTCGTTACTTTGATGAGAATGATTTTTAGTGTTAAGCAAAAATTACTAATTCTGAAAGAAAAATTTTTTTATAAATCAAAAAATGGTACGTTTAATAATATTCTCGGTATCTTTGGTACACATAATGTTAATTCGGCCAGAAAAAGTGTTATCACTGTTGACAAATATTATGTACCCTAGAAAGTTGTGTCTGTTCATTACATGTCGAGGAGTTTTCTAATAAAATGTTATTACATTGATGAGAATGTTTGTTAGTGTTAAGAAAAACTTGCTACTTTTGAAAGAAAAGTTGCTATTACAATCAAAAAATGTTTCTTCTAAGAACAAATTTGGTATCTTTGGTAGAAAACTTGCTAGTTCGAATTGAAAAAGTGTTATCACTGTCGAAAAATATTATTTCTAAGAGAAATTTTTGTTTGTTCAGTAAAAGTATGTTAGTATTAGGGTAAAATATCATTACTTTGATGAGAAGGATTGTTAGTGTTAAGAAAAACTTGCTACTTCTGACAGAAAAGTTGTTATCACAGTAAAAAAATGTTACTTCTAAGAAAAAATTTGGTATATTTGGTAAAAAACTTGCTAGTTCGAACAGAAAAAGTTTTATCATTGACGAAAAATATTATTTCTAAGAGAACTGTGTGTGTGTTCAGTAAAAGTATGTTAGTATTAAAGTAAAATGGCGTTACTTTGATGATAAGGTTTGTTAGTGTTAAGCAAAACTTGCTACTTCTGACAGAAAAGTTGTTATCACAATCAAAAAATGGTGCGTCTACGAAAAAATTTGGTATCTTTGGTAGAAAACTTGCTAGTTCGAACAGAAAAAGTGTTATCACTGATGAAAAATATTATTTCTAAGAGAAATTTGAGTGTGTTCAGTAAAAGTATGTTAGTATTAAGGTAAAATATCATTACTTTGATGAGAATGTTTGTTTGTGTTAAGCATAACTTGCTACTTCTGACAGATTGTTATCACAATCAAAAAATGTTACTTCTAAGAAAAAATTTTGTATCTTTGGTAGAAAACTTGCTAGTTGGAACAGAAAAGTGTTATCAGTGATGAAAAATATTATTTCTAAGAGTAATTTTTGTTTGTTCAGTAAAAGTATGTTAGTATTAAGGTAAAATATCATTACTTTGATGAGAAGGTTTGTTTGTGTTAAGCAAAACTTGCTACTTCTGACAGAAAAGTTGTTATCACAATCAAAAAAGTTACTTCTAAGAAAAAATTTGGTATCTTTGGTAGAAAACCTGCTAGTTCGAACAGAAAAAGTGTTATCATTGACGAAAAATATTATTTCTAAGAAAAATTTGTGTGTGTTCAGTAAAAGTATGTTAGTATTAAAGTAAAATATCGTTACTTTGATGAGAATGTTTGTTAGTTTTAAGCGAAACTTGCTACTTCTGACAGAAAAGTTGTTATCACAATCAAAAATGTTACTTCTATGAAAAAAGTTGGTATCTTTGCTAAAAAACTTGCTAGTTCGAACAGAAAAAGTGTTATCATTGATGAAAAATATTATTTCTAAGAGAAATTTTTGTTTGTTCAGTAAAAGTATGTTAGTATTAGGGTAAAATGTTGCTACTTTGATGAGAAGGTTCGTTAATGTTAAGCAAAACTTGCTACTTCTGAAAGAAAATCTGTTATCACAATAAAAAAATGTTACTTCTAATAAAAAAATTTGTATCTTTGGTAGAAAACTTGCTAGTTCGAACAGAAAAAGTGTTATCATTGATGAAAAATGTTATTTGTAAGAGAAATTTACGTGTGTTCAGTAAAAGTATGTTAGTATTAAAGTAAAATATCATTACTTCGATGAGTGGGTTTGTTAGTGTTAAGCAAAACTTGCTACTTCTGACAGAAAAGTTGTTATCACAATCAAAAAATGTTACTTCTATGAAAATATTTGGTATCTTTGGTAGAAAACTTGCTAGTTCGAACAGAAAATGTTATCAGTGATAAAAAATATTATTTCTAAGAGAAATTTTTGTTTGTTGGTCTTTTGGGTGTGTCGGGGGCCTTTGGGGGCCTTTGGGTTCGGTGTCCTTTGGTGGGCATTGTGGGGCCGGGGGGCCTTGGGCCTTTGGGGACCGGGGGCTCCTTCGGGTTGGGGATTAGTTTTTCTATCTTCCACCGAAAAATTAGAATTGAACTTTAAATTTCTTTATGTCTTTGTGAAATAAAGAACTGAAGTGGAAGATTTTTGTTTTCTCTGGAAAAATTAGAATTGAAGTGCGTTCTTTGGTAAAATTCAGAAGAGAACTTGAACTTTTCTTCACTTCGTTGAGAAAATTTGGAACAGTATTTTAAATTTTTTAATCCCTTTGAGAAAAATCTGAACTAAAGTGGAAAATTTTTATATTATTTGGAAAAATAGAATTGAATAAAAACTAATTTCTTTTTCACTGAGAAAATTCAGAAGAGAACTTGAACTTTTCTTCACTTCATTGAGAAAATTTAAAATTGAAATACAGCTGCTTATCTTTCGAGAAAATATTCACAGCTATGATATAGCCTTTTCTATCTACTATGGAAAAATTTAGAATTTGTAAAATTGGTTTAAGAAGCGTATTAAGAAAAGAACTTGTTCTGAAATGCCTTTGAAAAGTATTGCTTGGTGTTGGAGCATTCAAAAAGCTGTAAAGCATAGTTGTGGTGAAAAAGATAAGTACTTGAAGTGGGAAAATTGGTTTAGGAGGGACATTAAGAAAGTAATTTGTTCTGAAATGGTCATTGAAATGTAGTTCTTGGTTTTGTAGTAATAATAAGATTACAGATTATAGTTTCTGAGGAACAACAAATGTAATTTAAGTTGGACATTGGGTTTAGAAGGGACATTCAGAAAGTAGCTTGATCTGAAATGGTCTTTAAAAAGTATTTATTGGTGTTGGGCTATCCAAAAAGTTGTAAAGTATAGTTGTGAGAGAAAAAGATAAGTACTTCAAGTCGGAAAATGGGTGTAGGAGGGACATTAAGAAAGTAAATTGCTATGAAATGGTCCTTGAAAAGTATTTCATGGTGTTGAGGTATCCAAAAAGCTGTAAAGTATAGTTGTGGGTGAAACAGATAAGTACTTCAAGTTGGAAAATGGGTTTAGAAGGAACATTAAGAAAGTAAATTGCTCTGAAATGATATTTGAAAAGTATTTCTTGGTGTTGTGACACTCAAAAAGCTATAAAGTATAGCTGTGTATGAAAAAGATAAGTACTTCAAGTTGAAAAATGGGTTTAGGAGGGACATTGAGAAAGTAACTTGCTCTGAAATGGTCTTTGAAAAGTATTTCTTGGTGTTGAGGTATCCAAAAAGCTGTAAAGTAAAGTTGTGGGTGAAAAAGATAAGTAATACAAGTTGGAAAATGGGTTTAAGAGGGACATTAAGAAAGTAACTTGATCTGAAATGCCAATTGAAAGGTATTTCTTGGTGTTGAGGTATCCAAAAAGCTGTAAAGTATAGTTGTGGATGAAAAAGATAAGTAATTCAAGTTGGAAAATGGGTTTAAGAGGGACATTCAGAAAGTAACTTGCTTTGAAATGCCTTTTGAAAGGTATTTCTTGGTGTTGAGGTATCCAAAAAGCTGTAAAGTATAGGTGTGGGGGAAAAAGATGAGTACTTCAAGTTGCAAAATGGGTTTAGGAGGGACATTAAGAAAGTAACTTGCTCTGAAATGGTCTTTGAAAAGTATTTCTTGGTGTTGAGGTATCCAAAAAGCTTTAAATTATAGTTGTGAGTGAAAAACATAAGTACTTCAAGTTCGAAAATGGGCTTAGGAGTGTCATTAAGAAAGTAACTTGCTCTGAAATGGTCTTTGAAAGGTATTTCTTGGTGTTGAGGTAGCCAAGAAGCTGTAAAGTATTGTTGTGGGTGAAAAAGATAAGTACTTCAAGTTGTAAAATGGGTTTAGGAGGGACATTAATAAAGTAACTTGCTCTGAAATGGTCTTTTAATAGTATTTCTTGGTGTTGAGGTATCCAAAAGCTGTAAAGTACAGTTGTGGGTGAAAAAGATAAGTACTTCAAGTTGCAAAATGGCTTTAGGATGAACATTAAGAAAGCAACTTGCTCTGAAATTGTGTTGTAATAGTATTTCTTGGTGTTGAGGTATACACAAAGGTGTAAAGTATAGTTGTGGGGGAAAAAGATAAGTACATCAAGTTGCAAAATGGGTTTAGGAGGGACATTAAGAATTTAACTTGTTCTGACATGGTCTTTCAAAAGTATTTCTTGGTGTTGAGACACTCAAAAAGCTGTAAAGTATAGTTGTTGGTGAAAAAGATAAGTACTTCAAGTTGGAAAATGGGTTTAGGAGGGACATTAAGAAAGTAACTTGGAAAATGGGTTTAGGAGGGATATTAAGAAAGTAACTTGCTTGTCTTAGTCGATTACGTCATTCTATGCCCATAAATGAATTCCCTTCATGATTTTCTGATAGGGTTCTACCGATTATGTAATCAATTTCTCATAAATGCATTTGTCCTAGTTGCTTACGTGATTCCATGCCCATAAATGAATTCCCGTCATGACCTCCTGATGTGTTTCTACCGATTATGTAATCAATGTCTCAGATATTAAATTGTCATAGTCGATTAAGTCATTCTTTACCCATACATGAATTCCCGTCATGATCTTTTGATAGAGTTCAACCGACTATGTAATCAATTTCTCAGAAATCCATTTGTCCTAGTTGATTATGTCATTCTATGCCCATAAATGGATTCCCGTCATGACCTTCTGATTGGGTTCTACCGATTATGTAATCAATTTCTCAGAAATCCATTTGTCCTAGTTGATTACGTCATTCTATGCCCATAAATGGATTCCCGTCACGAGCTCCTTATAGGGTTCTACCGATTATGTAATCAATTTCTCGGGAATTCTCTCCCTTTGATTACGCAATCAATATATCTCTTCCCCACCTTCACCTTAGAAACAACAAATTAATTCCCCTTTCTTGAATCAATAATTCCCCTTAGAAACAACAAATTAATTCCCATTTCGTGACATATCAAACAATCTTGACATCACCTGTGAGACATTATTAAACTTCGCCTGGAAACAATTTGATTAATGATTGACAGTACCTGTCAGACATTATTAAACTCTGCCTGGAAACAATTTGATTAATGACTGACAGCACAGTTGTTCCAAATTCCCAATCGCTTTAATTAACCACGTGTTCTCCCTAATGACTCTATGCATATGGCCAAAACAACAACAACAACAGCATCAACCTTGGAAATTTAGGTCATTGACCCCATTAACCACGTGTTCTCCCTAATGACTCTATGCACATGGACAAAACAACAACAACAACAATTGTCTTGTTCGGAGTAGCGCCCCCCTTTCTAAGACATTCGCTGAGAGCGTGCACTTACAACAACAACAACAAATAAATCTACCTTGACATTCGCTGAGAGCGTGCACTTGCCCAAAACAACAACATCGACCTTGGAAAAAGAGGTCATTGACCCCATTAACCACGTGTTCTCCCTAGGGACTCTATGCCCAAATTTGGTGTTAAAAAAAGTTGTAGGTGGCAGCACATGTGTTCGTTCTGTATTCAATAAGGCATCTCTACTGGTATTATGCTTCTATTTATAGTTGAACATCTGGCTAGTAGTTGTAGTAGTATAAGTATTTGTTATAGTAGTAGAAGCAGTAGTACGTACAGTAGTCCTAAAAGTTTTAACTTAATACCCTCAGGCGTTCCTGAGATATTGTTAATACACCCTTTTGATTTAGTTCAAGATCCATCCCAACATCACCTGAAAGTTTCACTTTACTGTTCATAGCCATTCCAGTACAGATACGCCTTTTTAACAACCCTGTTTGGTGAAACATGCCTTTCTTCATGCACTGAAAGTTTCAAATTAATGCGTCCAGCAGTTCCTGAGATATCGCAGTTCCCGAGTTTTTCTTTGGTTCAACGTCTCCCTCAATATTCCCTGAAAGTCTCACCTTAATACCCTTAGCCTTAGTAATAGTAGTAGATTTTGCAGTAGCAGTAGTAGTACTAGTAGTGGTAGTAGTATGTACATAGTGCCTTTTCATTAAAAACAACATCCCCCTCAACATACGCTGAAAGTGTCAAATTGATACTTTAAGCAGTTCCATTGATAATGCTGATACGCCTTTTTGACAGCCTGCATACACATATTGTGTTTCGATTTAGTTCAACATTTCCTGAATGTTTCAACGTAATATCATGAGGCTCAGTAGCAGTGTTGCGATGGGTGGTACAGATGTACCAGATTCAGTACAATTTAAGTTAGAAATTCTGTACAATTTTACCGAACTGGTACAAATTCAGGACATTTGCTCCAAAATCCAACGATTTTCCTTGATAGCCTTGAATGTTACTTCCTTGCTTGTACTTTTTGCACGTTCTAACCGCATCCAGGCTCATCATGGCACCCAGGAGCCGATGCCATGCTTCTCTCTAGAGTGTTAACTCGAAAGTTACAGCCTCTATGATCTCAAGCCAGTGACAATCCCAGGATTGCTTGAATTTGCGGAAGCCCACAATAGGCTCAAGGTCAAACTAGGCCAAACCACCTCAAACGGCTCATTTTGAAAGCATCAGACATTGGAGACAAGTGAGCGATCCCCGAATCTTCTCCTGACTTTGTTGTTCGAGACTCTGAAAGGCGAATGTCTAGTATATAGCATAAGCATTTTGATACAATATGTTCAAGTTTTACACCTCCCCTGCTTTCGGAGATCAAGTTTCACACCCAGAGAGAAGAACAGAGTGTACCATTGCTTTGCGGACTTGGTGCTTTGTGCATAGTGAGATTTTGTTGCGCTTCCAAAGGGATTCCTTCAGCTGCAGAGAGACGTCCCATATTGAGGATATATAACTCAGAATCTCCTCTGAGGATTTCGCAATTGTGTTTATCATTGAGTGAAGGTTTTTGAGCTACTGAACGTCTACTTATGGGTGCAGAACTGAGTTAGATTTTTAGTCATCATTAAGGTTTGTACCCGACTTTAATACAATTTAACTGCTATTTTAATCTGCTGTATCTGACTGTGTGAAGATCATCATTGTCAACACTGTCGTAATGAGTAGTGAGTTTTTTTAACTCCTGTCAAGCAATCTGACAAGAGTTTACGTTTGTTTGATTTAGATGTTGCTTTTAGATCTGATATTCAGATTGTGATTGCACTTTTCATACCAACGTATACTTCAATCATCTGTAAATCATATATTGCTATGATATCCATGGATTTTTTACAAGGTTGCTCAATCAGAATTCTATACTTCTGCCAACTATATCTGATTATTTTTTATTTTTTGATGATTTTAGAAAGTAATTTTAAACTCGCTTACCTTACCGGGTTAAACTAAAATCCTGCAAATAATCACTTAAATTATGCAACTAATCAAATTTTTCGAATTTGTTGCTTCGTGTTTCCTCCTATACTACTATTTTGCTGTGGAAAATGTTAATATATTTTTCCTTGTCCTTGTTTTTTTTCTGTAGGAAAATTTGACTTACTAGATTGTCATATTAATAGGTTTTATACTAAAAACAATTTTCATGTTAAGATGAAGCAAGCAAAACTTCAAAAGTTTTTAATAAGAACCTGGACACGCAGTTGAGAAAGCTAAGAGACAAGAAAATCCGACAGAATCACAGACTGTAGAGATAACAGAAAGGAACGCTGATATCCTAGCAAATGTGTGCAGTAATAATAATAGCAAAAGTGTGACCAGGATATGATTTCAGTAGATAAGAAAAGAATGATAGCAAATCTGAATCGTTCGGGTCTGACTCTGATGAAGAATGTGTTAAGGATGATACGACAATAAAGGCAAAGGCAGGAAAGAAAAGTCAAATTACAGACTCAAATTTAATTGGCGACTGGTTTTTCTGAAATCGACTTGCTTAAACGGATTCAGAAGAATGAAAAGGGTGGTACATGGGTTTTTTGCCGGGTTTTAATCAAAGTTACAGTAGAAGAACTACCCCTGCTCTTCGACATGTCAAAAATATCACAACAAGAATTTCGATGCACAGCAGCACACGACTGACCTATCAAAGATGCCCTCAAGCAAACTTGCATTTCAGAAGAATGTAATATTGCAGAAGAATATCGAAAATGCCGAGCTCAAGCTAAGTGACTTCAATACAGATTATAAGCGGCCTTTCAGGGTCATGGTGCATCTGCCAAACCCCCTAAAAAGTGTGTCTCCGGATTCCATGATTTCAGGTAAAATTACACGCAGCCGTGATAAAAAGTGAAATGTTAATGTGAAAAAATTAACACCGGTTGCAGAACAGTCTCTCTCAGAAAAACTTCAGAGATGAAAGTTTTTCAGTATTGCTGGATGAATGGACGGACAAATATAATATACTGTTAAATCAATGGCCGCTGTAGCTCTCTTCTGGTTTCCTCAGCTGAGACGTTTGCGATCGCTTGTTAGGGCTTTTTGAGCTGCATAAGCGACAGCCCAAATCATGAAAGAAGAAGTCGATAAGCTGCTTTGCGTTAGAAGTATTCCGCAACGTGAATTGCAGAGGGTTCGGATGGAATAATGTTTCTGTGAATATGGGAGAGCTAAAGGGGTTGAAGGTTCTGATGAAAGTTAACAATCCACATGTTGTTGCTGTCGACAGTATCCGCCGTAGCCTTGCTATGTGCGCGTCCAGCACCCCCAAGGAAATCTTTCTAGCATTTGACGAGTTTTTTCACTATATATGCAACTATATACAGCATTCACAAAAACAAATCGCAGCTTAGAGGAAGTTTTAGGGGATAGCGAACTCGGAAAGTCATAGACTGCTCAAAATCTGTGATGTCCGCTTGTCGTCCCTTGGGGCAGTAGTTTTGTGCATTTTTGAACAGTGGAGAGTACTTAGAAGTATACTTTTGCGAAGAATTCAAGGCCATAAAGCCGGGATTAGCGGAAAATCTCAATGGAAAAATGTTTATATCAAACTGTACTTACAGTTCTTGGGCTTTATTTTGTCACAAGTCAACAAGTTGCATGCTTTGCTTCAAGCAAAAGGGATTTGGTTGCACTGCCAAAGCGAAAATATCTGCAAATTATTAAATACCATGTTTAGCTTTTATTTTCTACGTCCAGAGGTATTTCCCATCGAACCAGTGATGAACCAAGTAGACTGACAATCTGAAAAGTTAAATTCTCAGTTCGGATTAATCCCTGCTGAATATAAGCGTTTGCCTCCTCAGTACTTAAGAAGTTTAGAGCTTTTTTTGATGAAAAACTGAATGAGCTTCAAAATGATCTTGGCTTCACAAAATATTCAGAGCTTTGCACGTTCATGTGCTCTGTCATGCCCCTTCCACACTCATCCAATAGTGTCAAACGCATTTCTAGAGAAGTCTCAGATATCAAAACGAAGTTTCGAAACTGCCTTGCAGCTGAAATCATTTATTCCTCGATTCTTACTGGGGAGTAGATCCGCGACCACGTCAGTCACCAAATGGACTGACAAAGCAAAAGTTTAGGGCTAAATATGCGAATCTTAACACATTTAACATGTGTTTCACTCATTTTTCTAAGTGAAGTTCCTAAAAAAGCTCTTACAAATTAAATTTCTTAGTTACCATATTATGTTCTAAGATACATTTCTAAGCTCATATCATTGGGTTCAGTCTATTTCAAAAGTTACCTCCATTTTTATTTCAGTGATAAACTTGAAGACTGAAAATTTTCATTCAGGCAATGTCAAACGATACATTAAAGAGAAAAGTTTCTAGTAGCAAACCTTTAAGCGCCTAAGCATTGAGACAGATGCTTATATAGATTTTCTAATTCATAGCCAGCTGTTCGTTTGCTGCAGGTGTAATTTTGAAATTATTCTGTAAAGAATTCATTTTATATCTAGCTTATTACCGGTACTATAGTTCATGTTTTGATACAGAAAATTGAAGTTTCGTGCTGTTTACAAATTACAGTCCTTGTTATGCTGGACTTTTTTTCTACGGTCGTGCCACAAAAGTAGGGATGTTGTTATTTTCTTTTTCAATATTTTTGATTTGCATATTCAACTTAAGTTGCACTCGTTTTAAGATTCATTTATTCATTTATATTAGTATCTATTGAATGTTTGTTTGTTATGATTGTTTATTTGATTTTTGTTCGTTTTGGGTTTCATTCATGCTTCAATAGCCAAATATTTTTGTTTGTTTTAAGCTTTATTGCATGTTCAAACTAAGTTTTATTCGTTTTAAGATTTATTTATACATTTATATTAGTACCTGTTGTAGTTTTTTTTTGCTATGAATGTCTATTTAATTTCTATTCGTTTTGGGTTTCATGTATTCCTTAGTAGTAATTTCTGGTCATTTTGAGTTTGAGTTATTGTAGGTTTGCATTTCTTCTGATCTTAAGTTTAATATGGCCTTTACTTTTCTTTGAAAAACTTCTTTTTCGGATTTTTGTTTTGTTTTTGTTTTTTTGGTTAATGCCTTTTCGTTTTTGATTGCCAAAGTTTTAAGTTTTTCAAGATTCCCTATTTGAAAACAAATTTTTATTCCAAAAGGAATTCCAAAATAAAAACTTATGTGTCTGGAAATATGCTTGGCAAGAACTAATAAATTTAAACTGAATATTTGATATATAATGATATTAATTGCTGAAAGCTCATCAGCTCAAGATTTTATTTCACTGCAATTTTCATTTTATTTTCAATGTTGTAACCAGTACAAAAGAAAATATTTGTAATATAATTCGTTTTGGTAAAGCACCAAATACCCAGTAGACTTTTTGCTTTTACCTTTAGGGGAACGGGCAGATGCCAAACTCCTGTTTCTAGCGAAAACAATAGGTGTCTTGAAAAATCTTGGAAAGAGCTAATAAAATTAAACAGATTTTCCCATGATTTTCGGAATAAAGTATTTTTAATAAATTTGTGTGTGTGTGTGTGTGTGGGGGGGGGGAATTTCATATCTTTTTGAATAAAATATTGTTAGTAAGTTTTTTTTGTGGGGGGGGGGGGTCGTACCATAGAGGGAGGGCCAGGGGTCAGCTCCCATGATTTTTTGAATAAAATATCGTTGATTAATTTTTTTTTTGGAATGGGGGGAGGGGGTCGAGCAATGGAGGGAGGACCAGGAGTTAGCTCCGATGCTTTTTGGAATAATGGATTGTTAGTAATTTTTTTTGGGGGGGAGTGAGGAGGCTGGGCCATAAAGGGAGGGCCAAGGGGTCAGCTCTTGGATTCTTGGAATAAAATATCGTTTATGAGTTGTTTTTTTTTGGGGGGGGGGGGTGGGGGGTTCAGGCCATAGAGGGAGGATCAGGGGTCAACTCCCATGACTTATCATTGTTAAGTTTTTTCGAAGGGGAGGAGGAGAGTTGGGATATGGAGGGACAGGGGGTCAGCGTCCATAATTTCCGGAATAAAATATCATAAATTTTGTTTTTGAGTGGGGGCGAGGTCGAAATTATCTGATCTTTGAACTATTTTAAGACCCCCGCATAAAATCCTTCTATGTTCATTAGGGCATAACTTACAAAACTTGCCCCTGGGCTCTTGGGGGCTGTGTTGACCCAGAAGTTTTTATTATCTGATTTTTGACCATATTTTAACAAACTGGCTATCTTAAAAATTCGACCTCCCCTTCCATAAGAATCTTATTTACCCCGGGGCATAATTTAAAACACATGCCCCGGGTTCTGGGGGGTTACGTAAACCTCGGTGTTTTGTTTTATGATCTCTGGTCTATTTTGAACAAAATAACTATCTCAAAATTCTTGTCAGATACGTGCGGAGGGGGTGCTATTGGCCCTCCGATCGCTTTGAACTCTTAAAAAGGAAATTAGAATTTTCAATTTATAACCATTTAAGTCCCCTCCGAAGTTTAAGAGACCACCACTTCCACAAAACCTCATCTGTCCCCGGGGCATAAGTTACAACCCTTCCCTCGGGCTTGGGGGGGGGCTTTGTTGACCCTGAAGTTTTTGTAATCCGATCTTTGGACTATTTTGAATAGAATCGTCATTTGAAAATTTTGATCGGATGTATTTGGAAAAATGTATTTGGAATTTTTATTGGATATATAAGTAGTGATGTAGTAATATAAGAGAGCGGACAGTCCCCCCACCATACAAGCAGACAGTACTCCTTTATAGTGTCAATTAAAGGTAGCAGACAGATAGGACATTACTGTATGAATTAAAAGTAGCAGACAGATAGAAATCACCACGCCTAAAAAGGTCATATCTTTGGTTGGTTTTTTATGTTGTAGTTATAATCAGCATACCATGAAAATTCGTGCAGTTCACAGTACAACCATTTTGTATTAAATTTCATGTTTCTGATAGTCATGGCTGTTCACATATCATGCATAAATCGATGGTTGTTATCATGGTATGGTTGAATGAAGTTGATGGCTATGAAATTCTGTCTGTTAAGCAATATTTTACGCGTGTTTTTTTATGTTTGGCCTTGAACACGGGTATAAAAACTCTGACGATGATTTATTTTCTCAGTTCAAAAAACAATCCTTAGAAATCCTTGGAAATCAAGTAGTGAGGTGATTATGAGTATGTACCATCAAGGACCGTAAGCATCATTGACCCTAACCACCAAGAACCTCAACCTCAGAAGCCTCACCATACCCCCAACCTCCAAGAGGCCCCCTCCCCCAACTTTTCACCCCCTCCCCCCCAAATTTTAGGCCCCCTCCCCCAATTTTTTTTTAACATGGTATTTTTTTCAACTTTTTTTTTACATCCCTTGGAATGATATTAAACATACTTAAAACATAAAAAAATCACATTTAATATTTCTCAAATTCAAAATGAGAATGATATAGAAATATTAGTCTGTGACTTTTATTATAGAAAAATATTGTTTGTAGTAGCACTTTTTTTGTTGGACTAAATTTTTTTTTTGGATATCGAAATTATTCAACTTTTTTTTTACATATCTTAAAATGACATGAAATATGCTTAAGGCTCTAGCAATCGTACTCTATGCTTGCTCAGAGACACGATGCGGTTTTCCCACTGGTTCTCTATTGCCGGTTATCGACACTACCTAGTTTATTGCATGTATTAAATCAGTATTTTGTACGCCGTGGAAGGATAAACACATAACTAATATCTCTAAGAAGTGAAGATGAAGCACTTTAAGAAAGTGTGTTCACATGATAGTGTTATTGTAGCATTGAATGCTGACAAGGAGAATTATTTAAACTATGAAGTAAGTACAAGTGGTAGCACTATCAGAAACGTATGCTTGCATTGTCATGACAGTAAGGAATTAAATTTCTTTGGAGTAAATGAACCAAAAAATACCAAAGACAAGACGCATATTGAATATGTCGTTGACACACCAATAAATATTGTGTATGGCTCAAAATAGAATAATGATTGTTCCACTAATTAGGAACTAAGACAAGAGAATAGCTACAATATAAAGAAACAGCATAGTCAACTATTTCAAGCAACAGATTCAAAATGTCCAAAGCTGACCATTTATATCAATAATGTATCATAATATATTTTTTGTATTAATGACATTATTTCATTAAAAATATATTATGCATTACATTGTTACGTGGTACACTTATAGCTTAGTTTAGTTTAAGTTAAGAGTTTTAGTTTAGAGTTATAGCGTAGTTTAGTTTTAGTTAAGAGTTTTAGTTTAGAGTTTAGAGTTTAGAGTTTTAGCTTAGAGTTTTATCTTAGAGTTCTAGTTTAGTTTTAGTTAAGAGTTTTAGTTTTGAGTTTAGAGTTTTAGCTTAGAGTCTTATCTTAGAGTTTTAGTTAGAGTTTATAGTTTATTTTAGTTTTAGTTAAGAGTTATAGTTTAGTTTTAGTTAAGAGTTTTAGTTTAGAGTTTTAGTTTAGAGTTTCAGTTAGAGTTATAATTTAGTTTAGTTTTAGTCATGAGTTTTAGTTTAGACTTATAGTTTAGTTTTAGTTAAGAGTTTTAGTTTGGAGTTTAGATTATTAGCTTAGAGTCATAGTTTAGAGTTTTATTTAGAGTTATAGTTTAGTTTAGTCTCAGTTAAGAGTTTTAGTTTAGAGTTGTAGTTTAGTTTTAGATAAGAGTTTTAGTTTAGAGTTTTAGTTTAAAGTCTTAGCTTAGAGTTTTAGTTAGAGTTATAGTCTAGTTTAGTTGTAGTTTAGTTTAGAGTTGTAGTTTAGTTAAGAGTTTTAGTTTAGAGTTTAGAGTTTCAGTTTAGAGTCTTAGCTTAGAGGTTTAGTTTAGAGTCTTAGATTGGAGTTTTAGTTAGAGTTATCGTTTAGTTTTAGTTAAGAGTTTTAGTTTAGAGTTTAGATTTTTACTTTAGAGTCATAGCTTAGAGTTTTTAGTTACACTTATAGTTTAGTTTCAGTTAAGAGTTTTAGTTTAGAGTTATAGTTTAGTTTAGTTTTAGTTAAGAGTTTTAGCTTAGAGTTTTAACCTAGAGTCTTAGCTTAGAGTTTTTAGTTACACTTATAGCTTAGTTTAGTTTCAGCAAAGAGTTTTAGTTTAGAGTTATAGTTTCATTTAGTTTTAGTTAAGAGTTTTAGCTTGGAGTTTTAGTTTAGAGTTATAGTTTAATTTAGTTATAGTTAAGAGTTTTAGCTTGGAGTTTTAGCCTAGAGTCTTTGCTTAGAGTTATTAGTTACACTTATAGTTTAGTTTAATTTCAGCTAAGATTTTTAGTTTAGAGTTATAGTTTGGTTTAGTTATAGTTAAGAGTTTTAGCCTAGAGTTTTAGCCTAGAGTCTTAGCTTAGAGTTTTTAGTTACACTTATAGTTTATTTTAGTTTCAGTTAAGAGTTTTAGTTTAGAGTTTAGAGTTTCAGTTTAGAGTCTTAGCTTAGAGTTTTAGTTTAGAGTCTTAGATTGGAGTTTTAGTTAGAGTTATAGTTTAGTTTTAGTTAAGAGTTTTAGTTTAGAGTTTAGATTTTTACTTTAGAGTCATAGCTTAGAGTTTTAGTTATATTTATAGTTTAGTTTAGTTTCCGCTAACAGTTTTAGTTTAGAGTTATAGTTTAATTTAGTTTTAGTTAAGAGTTTTAGCTTGGAGTTTTAGCCTAGAGTCTTAGCTTAGAGTTATTAGTTATACTTATAGTTTAGTTTAGTTTCAGCTAAGAGTTTTAGTTTAGAGTTATAGTTTGGTTTAGTTTTAGTTAAGAGTTTTACCTTAGAGTTTTAGCCCAGAGTCTTAGCTTAGAGTTTTTAGTTACACTTATAGTTTAGTTCAGTTAAGAAATTTAGTTTAGAGTTATAGTTTAGTTTAGTTTTACTTAAAAGTTTTACTTTAGAGTTTTAGCCTAGAGTCGTAGCTTAGTGCTTTTAGCTACACTTATAGTTTAGTTTAGTTTCAGTTAAGGGTTTCAGTTTAGAGTTTTAGCTTAGAGTCTTATCTTAGAGTTTTAGTTAGAGTTTATAGTTTAGTTAGTTTTAGTTGAGAGTTTTAGTTTAGAGTTTAGAGTTTTAGTTTAGAATCTTAGCTTTCAGTTAGAGTTATAATTTAGTTTAGTTTTAGTCATGAGTTTTAGTTTAGACTTATAGTTTAGTTTTAGTTAAGAGTTATAGTTTAGCGTTTAGAGTATTAGCTTAGAGTCATAGCTTAGAGTTTTAGTTAGAGTTATAGTTTAGTTTAGTCTCAGTTAAGAGTTTTAGTTTAGAGTTGTAGTTTAGTTTTAGTTGAGAGTTTTTGTTTAGAGTTTTACTTTAGAGTTTTAGCTTAGAGTTTTAATTAGAGTTATAGTTTAGTCTAGTTTTAGTTTAGTTTAGAATTGTATTTTAGTTTTAGTTTAGATTTTTAGTTTAGAGTTTTAGTTTAGATTTTAGAGTTTAGAGTTTTAGTTTAGAGTCATAGCTTAGAGTTTTAGTTAGAGTTATATTTTAGTTTAGAGTTGTAGTTTAGTTAAGAGTTTTAGTTTAGAGTTTCAAATTTAGAGTTTTAACTTAGCGTTTTAATTTTGATTCATAGCTTAGAATTTTAGTTAGAGTTATAGTTTAGTTTTAGTTTGGAGTTTTAGTTTAGAGTTTAGATTTTTACTTTAGAGTCATAGCTTAGAGTTTTAGTTATATTTATAGTTTAGTTTAGTTTTAGTTGAGAATTTAATGTTTTAGTTTAGAGTCTTAGCTTAGAGTTTTAGTTAGAGTTGAAGTTTAGTTTAGTTTTAGTTAAGAGTTTTTTTTTAGAGTGGTAGTTTAGTTTTAGTTAATAGTTTTATTTGAGAGTTTTACTTTATAGTCCTAGCTTAGAGTTTTAGTTAGAGTTATAGTTTAGTATAGTTTTAGTTTAGTTTAGAGTTGTAGTTTAGTGTTAGTTAAGATTTTTAGTTTAGAGTCTTAGCTTAGAGTTTAGACTTTAGAGTTTTAGTTTAAAGTCTTAGCTTAGAGTTTTAGTTAGAGTTATAGTTTAGTTTAGTTGTAGTTTAGTTAAGAGTTTTAGTTTAGTTAAGAGTTTTAGTTTAGAGTTTCAGTTTAGAGTCTTAGCTTAGAGTTTTAGTTTAGTCTTAGCTTGGAGTTTTAGTTAGATCTTGACCTGTCAAGACGTCTTGTTTTGAAATAAATGACGCTTGTGATTTTTAAGTGAAGACGTGAGATCAGCCTTGTGAACTTTTCTTTAGCAAGTACCAGTGCTAATCCTGGCTTAGGCGACCAAGTTTTAGTTGAAGATATAGCTTCCAATTCAAGGTCTGTCTTGTTTTTATTCCTTAGCCTAGAATGTCCCATCCTTGTAATGAATGCTACAGAAAATGTGGAACTGGGTCTTTCCAGTGTTCTAAGTGCAATGCTTGGTTGCACCCTGCTTGTGCTGGCATAACAAAAAGTAATCGCCTTAAAAACCGTAATTGGTTATGCGTTCAATGCCGAGCGTCGATGGTTGAAAATGACGTGATTAATACCATCGCTAATAAACCAGAAGTGGTTCAACCAATCGAGGCTGTAAAATCCTCCGTTATTTCGGATGAAAAAAATTGATCCATCTACAACGAAAATCAACCTAAAGTGATCGTTCGAAGTGGTATTACAAAGCCCCCTACTATGCCTTGTGCTTCGGGTAATGTCAACACTAGTTCTGATGGATCGATTGATTCTACAAAAATAACCACAGCCCATCATTACCAAATTTCCCCCCAAATCTATGGTTCCAGTAAAGGTGAATCGGCAAGCATTGCAGAAACGGCTAGTGTCTTCGAGCCCCATACCTGTGAAGATTGCATAAAAAAAGACACGGAAATCGTCAATCTCAGGAAACGGATTACTAATCTTGAATTTCTTTATGATAGTTTATCTGATCTTTATGAGCGTCATAAAAGTGATGTTTTCAAGGACAATGAGATCAAAATGTTAAAAGTCGGTTTTCAGCTAGCAATTGTTGATGCTAAACATGAATTCAAATGCCCTACGTCGCCCAGTGTTTCTCCTTCAGCTGATACTTCTAATTTAAATATGCATTATCCAAATTCTTCAAGTTGCGTAAAAACTGTAAAACCCTTTGAATCTGAAAACTTCAATATATGTAATCAAGCAAGTGCTAGTGCACTTCCTTTGGCAGAATTTTTTCAAGGGATTAAAAAGGTTACACAAACTAATTCTTCTGACCTTGTTTTAACTGAAGATAATTTATTCTTGAAATCCAGTGGTAATGACATCTTTAAAGATTGACAATTATCTTGAACTTACAAGCGGTAATTATCACCCAAATGCAATAATATATTCAAAAAAATGAGTTCCGTGATCTTAAGTGCAATCAACCGAAAGTGTGCTTTAGTTTTTAAGACAGTAGATGCATGTCTAGTAAATGTAAATATCTACAAATTGGTAAGTTTCATGTTTTTAGCCGTTGTATGAATAATTTTTGCAAATACCCCCATGTTGATATCTGCAAACGCTTTTCAAGTGGGAGATGCTTCGGCTGTGAAAAACATCATATCAAATGGCCCATTAAGAGTCGTAGTAGGTGCCAAAAAACTGAGCAACAAACCAAACGTTTTTTAGGTCGACGCCGACAGTATTCACGACCCCCCCCCCTCCCCTAGGTCGTGTTCCATTCAATTTTCGTGCTTATCTCCCTGCATACCCGATACAGCACAGTATACCTCAGGAACCCATCCCTCGAAACAATCCTCCGCCCCATTTACTTACGCCTGCCCAGTTAGTCCAACCCCCACAATCACTGTACTCAATTCGGACCATCCCCAAACCCCCCCCGTACTCATTTTCCTCCCAAAAATCCCCTTCCTTTCGACTCCGTTCTTCTCCGTGCGTCCAAGAATTTACCGTCCGGTTCTGGACTCCACCCGTTATTTGCCGAAACAAACCCGACCCCTCCCCTCTCAGACACCCCCCACCTCACTTCCCTCCCTCAGCATCATCTTGCCCCCCCCCAACCCCCATATAAAGATAACTCCCAAGTTGAATTATTACCAGATCACCAGGAAACCTTTCTCCCTTTCCTTGCACGTTATCCCCCCTGGCTACCCTACCAGTATAACTCTGGTTTAAGAGTAAGCAGGCAGAATGATCCACAGGAAACACATCCATGCAAAATTTCTAAAACTTCAAATAGTAAGACGAATTCCACCGCAGTTCCATCCCAACTTAATAACATTCCCATAATTCGTTGGCTGTCCTCCTTTTCTCTCAAGCCCGGTCCAGTCCCGCTTTTTAATAATGCCTCAAAACCACACCCTTACCCACAGCACCCTTCTCATAAACTTCAACCCCAAATAACTCCTTCCTGAATTGAAAAAAAATCCCAATACCCAAATCGGTTAAAATTTCCAACTTTCCTACTTACCAATGCTGAGAGCCTGAATTTTGACAAAATTACCGAACTCGAGGGTATCTCTGAAATTCATAAAATTAATGTTATTGCTGTGACAGAGGTTCAGTCCCAGAACCCAGATCTCCTAAAAATTAGCAATTATATTCAGTTCATAAAACTTCGCCCTCCCGACCACCCTCTTGGGAAAAAAGGGGGTGGTATATTTTTTTTTTGTCCGAGATAACCTACAACCTAAACTCATCCCCACCCCCAACTTATCAGATTATGATGAAATTCTATGGCTGAGCCTTCGACCGAAAGTACTTCCCCGCCCTTTCAATTTAATTGTAACCGCCGTCTTTTATCATTCCCCTAACCAATGTTTTGACCAGGAACGCAAATTTATCCAACATTTTCTTATAAGTGCTGACTTTGTGTTATCAAAGTATCCGAACGCTGGTATTTGCTTACTTGGTGATGCGAATGACCTGAGGATAGACTCTATCTGCACCTCTCTTAATATTAAACAACTGGTTAAAATATCTACAACAAAAGGTAACACCTCTCTGGATGTTATTTGTTCAAACATGAGTAAGTTTTATAACTCCCCGCAAGCACTGCCACCACTAGGAGGCAGTTACCACTATTGTCTTCTTTTTCTCCCTCCTCAGCCATTGAACATTCCTTTACTACCTTCATTGGGGTTTGCCGTCCCCTCAGTGACGCAGGACTTTTTTCTTTTGGATCATGGCTGACCAGTGAAAGTTGGCCAGGTCTTTATAATTCTAATAACCTTGACGACAAAATTTTGATTTTTCACAAAAAACTAATTGATTCCTATTCATTATGTTTCCCGGAAAAAAAAAATCAGAAAGTGCTCCAGTGATAAACCTTATATAAATAATCACATAAAAATATTAATCCGCGCGAAAATAAGCTTATTTAAGAGGGGTAATTTAGCAGAAGCAAATAAGTTAAGAAGGGAATTAAAAAGTCTAATTAGAAAAGCTGCCCGAGCCTATTATAAAAATAAAATTAAATACTTGTGCCATGATAAACCAAAGAACTGGTACTCTGAAATTAAAAAACTTACCGGCAAGAGTCAAGAACAACTAAATTTTAATATAAATGAACCTCCAAAGACCCCAGCTAATAACCTCAATAAGTTTTCGGCTTCTATTGCCCAGAGTCTCCCACCACTATCTTACGAATTTCCAGATATTCCTGTTCCTTTTTCACTCCCACATATCTCTCCACTTGATGTTGTAAAAAAAATTGAAAAACTAAAACGATCAAGCATTTGCCCTTTAGATATTCCTGTTCCTCTGATTAAAGCTTTCAGTGATTACCTCTCAAAACCCCTATCCACCCTGTTCAATGAAATTACCGAATTTGGATAGTTCACTCAATATTGGAAAAAAGGCTTTATTACCTCAATCAAAAAGAAAAATGGGAAGCCTGGTTTTGATGGTATTCGTCCTATTACCCTCACCTCGATTTTTTCAAAATTGTATGAAAGTTTTCTCGTAGACTGGCTTAAGATGAAAGTCCTCCCCCTCATTCATCTTAGACAGTTTGGTAATCTTAAATCCACGTCAACCTCTCATTACCTGATCCATCTTGTTGATACCATGGGTAAACTACATGAAAAAACTAACACTTGGCTTAATCTAATTTCTATTGATCTTCAAAAAGTTTTTGATTTGATTAACCACAATTTACTCATAGATAAACTTATAAATGAATTCCAAATTGAAACTTTCCTTGTTAAGCTTGTTGCCTCTTTTCTTTCTAATAGATCTCAAGCAGTTAAATATTTAAATTGTTTCTCAGATCATCTCACCCTATTTAATTGCATTCCTCAGGGGACTATTTTCGGCCCTCTCTTTTTTTCACTAATGATTAATGACCTATCAGCCCTTTAAGAGAATAGATGTAAAATTTTCAATGACTTGACAGATTTAGAGATATGTCATAAAAACATCTTTAGCAACCCAATGGGCATACTCAAAGATATTGCCTGTGAGGCCTCTTCCCTTGACATGACTGTTAACCCTTCTAAATCCGCAATAGTCTCAGTAAGTTTCCTTAAATCCCATCCCCATTTTCTTGCTCCTGTTTCTCCTGAAACCTCTGTCACATCTCTTAAACTCCTTGGTGTTACAATTTCTTCTAATTTGAAATGGGATGCCCATATAAATAATATCCTACGACAAGCAAACTCCTCGCTTTCCCTTCTTAAACTTTTAAATAAATTCAGTTGGCCCCAATCACATTTACTACAAGTATACATTTCTTTTGTGCGTCCCATATTAGAGTACGCTTGTCCTGTGTGGCACCCTGGCCTCTCTAATGAAGCAACAAAAAAAAATTGAAAATGTCCAAAAGAGAGCTCTAAGAATTATTTTTAAAGAGGGCAAGATACCGTATTTGTATTTGTTAAATATTTCAAACCTAGAGACCCTCGAGAGACGAAGAAATAATTTGTGCCTCCGTTTTTCTAAAAATGCCATAACAAACCCTCGGACGGCAACTATTTTCCCCAAACGTCACTCCCCATCCAGATTACGGCCGCCTTGAGCTGTTTCTGATCCCATCCCTGTTTTGTCCCCCATTCACTGCGTTACTTCGAGATATGAAAGAACTTTTGTCCCCTTTATTACAGATAAAATTAATAAAATGTCCCAATAGTTTCTTTTTTTTTCTTTTTTTTTGTGTCCCCCCCCCCCTTCTTGACCAGTTTTATTTTTTAACTCTTTTATTGACTTACTGTAGTTGGATTATTGACACTTTCTTAGTGTATATTTTAATTCATATGCATTTATGTCTCGCTCTTTTTTTCTGTGTATATACGTTTATTCCCCCCCCCCCTCCCTTTTTTTAGATCCGTTATAATTCTTTTTCTAATTCGTATTTGTGTATGCTTCTTTTGACCAGTTTTTATCATTTTAAATTTTTCATTGACTTTTTACAGTTTTAATTATTGACTGTTAAATGATTGTTAATTATGATTTTTCTATTTCGTTGTTGTTGTTTCATTTTTGACAGTTTTAGTGCTATCATTTATATTGTCGACTCCAAAGTCCAAATTTGGCCCTTTGTGGGCTTGTGATAGTGATCTTTTTGAAATAAATATCTTATCCTATCTTACCTAGAGTTATCATTTAGTTTTAGTTAAGACTTTTAGTTTAGAGTTTTACTTTAGAGTCATAGCTTAGAGTTTTTAGTTACAATTATAGTTTAGTTTAGTTTCAGTTAAGAGTTTTCTAGAGTTATAGTTTAGTTTAAGTTAAGAGTTTTAGCTTAGAGTTTTAACCTAGAGTCTTAGCTTAGAGTTTTTAGTTACACTTATAGTTTAGTTTAGTTTCAGCTAAGAGTTTTAGTTTAGAGTTATAGTTTAATTTAGTTTTAGTTGAGAGTTTTAGCATGGAGTTTTAGCCTAGAGTCTTAGCTTAGAGTTTTTAGTTACACTTTTGAATTGGATCATATGAAGGTGGAGAAAAAAGTGTTTAACCGATTAGCAGTTAAGGTAACCTCGAAGAGCATGTTAACTCATAGCTTATTTATTAAAAATTTGGAACAATATCAATATATGGAAATGGTTAACGATGATAAAATGGTCTTATGACTTGACATAGCTTTACTTCTTCGATGTGTTCTGTATAATACACAAGTGGTCTTTGAACAGTGTTGCCAATTCAAAATAGAGCTTAACGTTATAGTATACTAAAAAGTTGAAACTAAGAGAGATGTAGATGGCAAGAAAATAATTTAATAATGGAATTCAGAACAAACCTTAGAATTCCTTGAAAATCAAGTAGTAAGGTGTATGTGAGTACGAACCATCAACGATCATAAGCACCAACGACCCTAACCACCAGAGACCTCAACCCCCCAAAGGTCCCCTATCCCCAAACTTGAAGGGCGCCCTTTCCCTCCAACTTTGCCCCCCCCCATTTTTAAAATTTTTTTTTTAATTTTTTTTTAATTTTTTTTTTTTTAACATGATATATTTTTTCAACTTTTTTTTTACATCTCCAAATCATATCAGAAAAATAGAATGACCGTTTTGATTTAAATTTTAAAATATATTCTTGTGCATACACATACTCCTATTGATGAGGACTGATGGTTCTAATTCAATATTTTTTGCATGAAAGCAAACTATTTTTTTTAAATAAATTTTATTTTGGACTTTGAAATTATTCAACTTTTTTTTACATCTCTAAATCATATTAGAAAAATAGAATGAAACTTCTGATATAAATTTTAAAATATATTCTTGTGCATACCCCTATTCCTAATTATGGGAACTGATGATCCTAATTCAATATTTTTTTTTCATAAAAGTAAACTATTTTTTTTAACTAATTTTTTTTCGACTTCGAGATTATTCAACTTTTTTTTACATCTCCAAATCATATCAGAAAAATAGAATGAGCCTTTTGATTTAAATTTTAAAATATATTCTTGTGCATACCCATACTCCTATTGATGAGGACTGATGGTTCTAATTCAATATTATTTTCAAGAAAACAAACTATTTTTTTTAAATAAATTTTTTTTGGACTTCGAAATTATTCAACTTTTTTTTTACATCTCTAAATCATATTAGAAAAATTGAATGACACTTTTGATTAAAATTTTTTAATATATTCTTTTGCATACCCATACTCCAAATGATGAGGACTGATGGTTCTAATTCAATATTTTTTTCATAAAAAACAAACTTTTTTTTTTTAAACTTCGAAATTATTCTACTTTTTTTACGTATCTTAAAATGACGTGAAATATTCTTATGGCTATAACAATTGTACTCTATGGTTGCTCAGAGACACGATGAGGCTTTCCCACTGGTACTCTATGGCCGGTTATCGACACTACCTAGTCTATTGCATGTATTAAATCAGTATTTATTACGCAGTGGAACGATAAACACATAAGTTATATCTTTAAAAAAGTGAAGATGGAGCATTTTAATAAAGTGTGTTCACATGACAATGTTATTGTAGCATTGAATGCTGACAAGGAGAAGTATTTAAACTATGAAACAAGTATAAGTGGTAGCCCTATTGGAAATGTATGCATGCATTGTCATGACAGTAAGGAATTAAATTTGTTTGGAGTACCGAAAAAATTCAACTCTTATGTTGGTGGATATGCGAGATTGAGATCTCCAGAGATGATTGCACTCAAAGAAAATGCCAATATAAAAATAATCGTTGATGATAGAGGACAAATCCTTGCTTCTGTTGCAGGTAACACATTACCTACTGATATATTCTATCGTCAGCTTTCGGGGATTAGCATTTAAAGGAAGATCAAAAAAAAGAAAGGCCTACTCTTCTACTAATATCATAAACCATATCTTGTCTACGTGCCGAAACTGTTACCTGTGTAAAAATAATGAGATAATAGACAGTGAAATTGCCAGAACATAGAAAGGGCAATGGCAGAAAATATCACTATGGAATATAAAGATGAATCGATGAAAAACAAAGTACCAGCAAACGTTACTGCCATTGATCAAACATTCAATGAACCAGATAATACCAAAGACAAAAAGTATATTGAGCCTGTCGATGACACGCCAGTAAAAGTTGTGTATGACTTAAAATGAAATAATGATTATTCTATTGATTACGAACTAAGAGAAGACAATAGCTACAATATCAAGAGAGAACATGGTGAACTATTTTATGGAACAGATTCAAAATGTGCAAAGTTGATCATTGATACTAATAATGTATCATAATATATTTTTGTATTAATATTCTACATAGCATTATTTCATTAAAATATATTATGCATTACATTGTTATGCGCTTATTATTTTTGGACTTTACTATTACTCCGAACGCTGTTAATACAAGTTAAAACATCAGAGATGGGAAAAATAGAAACCGTTTATACCTGCCATCACGACTCTCCTGTTAACTAAACGGCACATGAATTTCGAGTTAAATTCCCGCTTTATCATCACTTGTAATTGAATTTGTCACGGTGAAAAAATTGCGTAAAAGAAATTAAGTAAGAAACTCTTTCTTTAATTCATCTCTAGAATACACAATACAGATTTTTTAATTCAGGAAATTATGAAAAAAAATTGAACAAATTCTTTATTAACATTCATTATAGATTGAAGTCGCTTCCTAGACAGACAATACAGATATTTCACAAAATCTGAGTATAAGAGTGATTAAATTCTATATAAACATCCATTTGTCGGATACATAGGAAAAAGTTGACAAAATCTAAATGTTAGATTCAATAAATTTTTTTTATCAACATCTTTTGTCAGATACATCGGATAAAATTGACCGAATCTAAGTGTCAGAGTGAATAAATTTTTTATCAACATCCTTTGTCAGATATATCAAATAAAATGGACAAAATCTAAATTTCAGATGAATAAATGCTTTAACAAGATCCTTTATCGGATATGTCGGATAAAATTGACAATACCTAAGTATCAGAGTTACTAAATTCTATGTCAACATCCTTTTCTCTGATACATAGGATAAAATTGACAACTTCTAAGTTTTAGAGTGAATAATTTTTTTATCAACATCCATTGCCAGATACATCAGATAAAATTTACAAAATCTAATCATCAGAGTGAATAAATTCATTCTCAACATCCTTTGTCTGATATGTCGGATAAATTGAAAAAATTTAAGTATCAGAGTGAATAATTTTTTTTATCAACATCCTTTGCCAGATACTTCGAATAAAATTGATAAAATATGAGTGTCCGAGTGAACAAGTTTTTTTTATCAGCATCCTTTGTCAGATACATCAAATAAAATTGACAAAATCTAAATTTCAGAATGAATAAATGCCTTAACTACATACTTTATCGGATATGTCGGATAAAATTGACAAAATCTAAGTATCAGAGTGACTAAATTCTAAATCAACATCCTTTTCTCGGATACACAGGATGAAATTGACATAATCTAAGTGTCAGAGTGACAGACTTTTTTTATGAACATCCTTTGCCAGATACATCGGATAAAATTGATAAAATATAAGTGTCAGAGAGAATAATTTTTTTTATCAACAACATTTGTAAAATACATCAAATAAAGTTGACAAAATCTAAATTTCAGAATGAATAAATGCTTTAACAACATCCTTTATCGGATATGTCGGATAAAATTGACAAAATCTAAGTATCAGAGTGACTAAATTCTATATCGACACCGTTTTCTCGGATATATAGGATAAAATTGACAAATTCTAAATGTTAGTGAACAATTTTTTTTTTTTTAAACATCCTTTGCCAGACACATCGGATAAAATTGACAAAATCTAAATTTCAGAATGAATAAATTCATTATCAACATCCTTTGTCGGATATGTCGGATAAAATTGACAAAATCGAAGTATCAGAGTGAATATTTTTTTTTTGAACATCCTTTGCCAGATACATCGAATAAAATTGACAAAATATAAGTGTCAGAGTGAATAATTTTTTTTATCATCATACTTTGTCAGATACATCAAATAAAATTGACAAAATCTAAATTTCAGAATGAATAAATGCTTTAACAACATCCTTGATCGGATATGTCGGATAAAATTGACAAAATCTAATTATCAGAGTGACTAAATTCTATATCAACATCTTTTTCCTGGATACATAGGATAAAATTGACAAATTCTAAGTGTTAGAATGAATAAATTTTTTTTTTCATGAACATCCTTTTCCAGATAAATCGGATAAAATTGACAAAATCTAAGTATCAGAGTGAATAAATTCATTATCAACATCTTTTGTCGGATATGTCGGATAAAAGTGACAAAATCTAAGTATTAGAGTGAATAATTTTTTTATCAACATCCTTTGCCAGATACATCGAATAAAATTGATAAAATATAAGTGTCAGAGTGAACAAATTTTTTTTATCAACATCCTTTGTCAGATACATCAAATAAAAAGTAACAAAATCTAAATATCAGAGTGAAAAAATGCTTTTTCAGCATCCTTTGTCGGATATGTTGAATAAAATTTACAAAATCTAAATATCACAATGAATAAATGCTTTAACAACATCCTTTGCCGGATATGTTGGATAAAATTGACAGAATCTAAGTATCAGAACTATTAAATTCCATATCAACATCCCTTTCTCAGATACTTGGGATAAAGTTGAAAAAATCTAAGTGTTAGAGGGAATAAATGCTTTATCAACATCCTTGAAATGCATTATCAACATCATTTGTCGGCTTTATCGGATAAAATTGACAAAATCTAAGTATCAAATTGATTAAATTCTATATCAACATCCCTTTCCCAAATACCTGGGATAAACGTGACAAAGTCTAAGTATCAGAGTTATTAAATTCTATATCAACATCCCTTTCTCAGATACATGGGATAATATTGACAAAATCTAAGTATCAGAGTGAGTAAATGCTTTATCAATATCCCTTAAATGCTTTATCAACATCACATGTCAGATACATCGGATAAAATTGACAAAATCTAAGCACCAGAAAGAATAAATTCGTTTTCAAAGTTTTTATGGGATACATCAGATAAAAGTCATAAAATCCAAGTTCTATTCATTTTGACTTCATGCGTCGTTACGTTGAATTTAGGTTAGACCAGTTATAGATGGCAGAGCACCCGCTCAGAAACACAGTCATAGTGAGAGAGATATTTAAAAAGTTGAGTTAATTAAGGTTCACTTAGAGTGCCCAGACATGCATTGGAATAAGCAAACACCCGCCCAGACATACAGGCAAAAAGAGTGAGAGAGATAAAAACACGTACAAATACTTAGATTTAGACACAAAAACCGAGAAAGACATGGAGTATACACCGCGACGGCACATACATAGTGAGAGAGACATGCAAAGTCGACATATTTTTATTTCATTTTTTAAGGTTAATTTAGACTATGTTACGTGCGCGCACGTAACCTAGTCTAAATTTATTCATTTATTCACTCTGATATTTAGATTTTGTTAATCATAATTGTTTTAACTGATAAAAGGTGTTGAGAAAAAATAAATTATTCACTCTGATACTTAGATATTGTCAATTTTATCCCATGTACCAGAGAAAGGGATGTTGATATTGAATTTAATCAATCTGATACTTAGATTTTGTCTATTTTATCCGACATATCCGATAAAGGATGTTGTTTAAACATTTATTCATTCTGAAATTTAGATTTTGTCAATTTTATTTGATGTACCTGACAAAGGATGTTGATAAAAAAAATTTATTCACTCTGATACTAATATTTTATCAATTTTATTCGATGTGTCTGGCAAAGGATGTTGATACAAAAAATAATTCACTCTGATACTTAGATTTTGTCAATTTTATCCGACATATCTGACAAAGGATGTTGATAATGAATTTATTCATTCTGAAATTTAGATTTTGTCAATTTTATCCGATGTATCTGGCAAAGGATGTTGATAAAAAAATTTATTCACTCTAACACTTAGAATTTGTCAATTTTATCCTATGTATCCGAGAAAAGGATGTTGATATAGAATTTAGTCACTCTGATACTTAGATTTTGTCAATTTTATCCGATATAGCCGACAAATGCTGTTGATAATGCATTTCAAGGATGTTGATAAAGCATTTATTCACTCTGATACTTAGATTCTGTCGTTTTATCCGACAAATCCGACAAAGGATGTTGATAATGAATTTATTCACTTCTGATACTTAGATTTTGTCAATTCTATCCCATTTATCCGAGAAAGGGATGTTGATATAGAATTTAATAACTCTGATACTTAAATTCTGTCAATTTTATCCAACTTATCTGACAAAGGATTTTGTTAAAGTATTTATTCATTCTTATATGTATATTTTGTCAATTTTATTCAACATATCCGACATAAAATGCTGAAAAAGCATTCATTCACTATGATACTGAGATTTTGCTAATTATAATAGTTGAAACTGATAAATGATGTTGATAAAAATAAATTATTCACTCTGATACTTATATTTTGTCAATTTTATCCCATGTACCCGAGAAAGGGATGTTGATATAGAATTTAATCAATCTGATACTTAGATTTTGTCAATTTTATCCCATGTACCCGAAAAAGGGATGTTGATATAGATACTTAGATTTTCCGATACTTAGATTTTGTCAATTTTATATGATATAGCCGACAAATGATGTTGATAATGCATTTAAAGGATGTTGATAAAGCATTTATTCACTCTGATACTTAGATTTTGTCAATTTTATCCCATGTATCCAAAAAAATTATGTTGATATGGAATTTAATCACTCTGATACTTAGATTTTATCAATTTTATCCGACATATCCCACAATGGATGTCGAAAATGAATTTATTCACTCTGACACTTAGATTTTGTCAATTTTATCCGATGTAACTGGCAAAGGATGTTGATAAAAAAATATTCCTTCTAACACTTAGATTTTGTCAATTTTAATCTATGTATCCGAGAAAAGGATGTTGATGTAGAATTTAATCACTCTGATACTTAGATTTTGTCAATTTTATCCAACCTATCTGATAAAGGATGTTGTTAAATCATTTATTCATTCTGATATTTGTATTTTGTCAATTTTTATTCGATGTGTCCGACAAAGGATGTTGATAAAAATAAAACTTGTTCACTCTGACACGTATATTTTATCAATTTTATTCTATGTATCTGGCAAAGGATGTTGTTAAAAAACAATTATTCACGCTGATACTTAGATTTTCTCAATTTTATCCGACATATCCAAAAAATGATGTTGATAATGAATTTATTGAATCTGATACTTAGATTTTGTCATTTTTATCCGATGTATCTGGCAAAGGATGTTGATAAAAAAATTATTCACTCTAACACCTAGAATTTGTCAATTTTATCCTACGTATCTGAGAAAAGGATGTTAATATAGAATTTAGTCACTTTGATACTTAGATTTTGTCAATTTAATCCGACATATTCGATAAAGGATGTTGTTAATGCATTTATTTATTCTGAAATTTAAATTTTTTCGATTTTATTTGATGTATCTGACAAAGGATGTTGATACAAAAGAATTTATTCACTCTGACACTAATATTTTAGCAATTTTATTCGATGTATCTGGCAAAGGATGTTGATAAAAAAATTATTTACTCTGATACTTAGATTTTGTCAATTTTATCCGACATATCCGAGAAAGGATGTTGATAATGAATTTATTCACTCTGATACTTAGATTTTGTCAATTTTATCCAATGTATCTGGCAAAGGATGTTGATAAGAAAAATTTATTCACTCTAACACTTAGAATTTATTAATTTTATCCTATTTATCCGAGAAAAGGATGTTGATATAGAATTTAGTCACTCTGATACTTATATTTTGTCAATTTTATCTGACATATCCGATAAAGGATGTTGTTAAAGCATTTATTCATTCTGAAATTTATATTTTTTCGATTTTATTTGATGTATCTGACATAGGATGTTGATAAAAAAATTTATTCACTCTGACACTTAGATTCTGTCAATTTTATCCAATGTATCTGACAAAAGATGTAAATAAAAAAAAATTATTCACTCTAACACTTAGATTTTGTCAACTTTTTCCTATGTATCTGAGAAATGGATGTTGATATAGAATTTATTCACTCTTATACTTAGATTTTGTGAAATTGCTGTATTGTCTGTCTAGGAAGCGACTTCAATCTATAATGAATGTTAATAAAGAATTTGTTCAATTTTTTTTTCATAATTTCCTGAATTAAATTTCTGTATTGTGTATCAAAGAGGTTAATTCAAGAAAGAGTTTGTTACGTACTTACTTACTTACTTACAATTTTTTCATAATGACATATCCAATAACGGATGTTGATAAAGAATTTATTCATTCTGATACCTAGATTTTGTCAATGTTATCCCATGTGTCTGACAATAGATGTATGCAAATTCCTTTTCTTACATCTCCGATGTTTTAATAGACATTCTAAACGTTTGATATGCCAGCATACTCTAAAAATACTGAACACATAACAATGTAAGGCATAACATAGTTTCAATGAAATAATGCTATGTAGAATAATAATACAAAAATATATTATGATACATTATTAGTATCAATGATCAACTTTGGACATTTATATCTGTTCCATAAAATAGTTCACCATGTTCTCTCTTGATATTGTAGCTATTGTCTTCTCTTAGTTCGTAATCAGTAAAATAATCATTATTCCATTTTGAGTCATACACAACTTTTACTGGCGTGTCATCGACAGGCTCAATATGATTTTCGTCTGTGGTATTATTTGGTTCAATGACTGTTTGATCAATGGCAGTAACGTTTGCTGGTACTTTGTTTTTCATCGATTCATCTTTATATTCCATAGTGATATTTTCTGCCATTGCCCTTTTTATTTTTCTAGCAATTTCACTGTCTATTACCACGGTATTTTTACACATGAAACAGTTTCGCAAGTATAAAAGATATTGTTTATTATATTAGTAGAATAGTAGACCTTTATTTTTTGGATCTTCGGTTGAATGCTAATACCCAAAAGCTGACGATAGGATGTATCAGTATGTTATGTGTTACCTGCAACACTAGCAAGAAATAGTCCCCTGTCATCAACGATTATTTTTATGTTGGCATTCTCTTTGAGTGCAATCATCTCTGGAGATCTCAATCTCGCATATCCATGAACATAAGAGTTGAATTTTTTCAGTACTCCAAAGAAATTTAATTCCTTACTGTCATGACAATGCATTCATACATTTACAATAGTGCTACCACTTGTACTTTTTTCATAGTTTAAATACTTCTCCTTGTCGGCATTCATTGCTACAATAACATTGTCATGTGAACACACTTTATTAAAATGTCCATCTTCATTTTTTTATAGATATGACTGATGTGTTTATCGTTCCACTGCGCAAAAAAGACTGATTTAATACATGCAATAGACTAGGTAGTGTTGATAACCGGCCATAGAGTACCAGTGGAAAGGCCACATCGTGTCTCTGAGCAAGCATAGAGTACAATTGTTATAGCCATAAGCATATTTCACGTCATTTTAAGATACGTAAGAAAAAGTTGAATAATTTTTAAGTTTAAAAAAAAATAGTTTGTTTTTTATGAAAAAAATATTGAATTAGAACCATCAGCTCTCATCATTAGGAGTATGGGTATGCACAAGAATATATTTATAAATTTATATCAAAAGTTTCATTCTATTTTTCTGATAAGATTTAGAGATGTAAAAAAAAAGTTGAATAATTTCTAAGTCTAAAATAAATTTTGTTGAAAAAAATATTTTTTTTTTATGACAAAAACACTGAACTAGAACCGCCAGTCCTCATCATTAGTAGTATGGGTATGCACAAGAATATATTTTAAAATTTAAATCAAAAGGGTCATTCTATTTCTCTGATATGATTTGGAGATGTATAAAAAAAGTTGAATAATCTCGAAGTCCAAGAAAATGTAGTTAAAAAAAATAGTTTGATTTCATGAAAAAAAAATTGAATTAGAACCATCAGTCCGAATCAACAGGAGTATGGGTATGCACAAAAATATATTTTAAAATTTGAATTAAAAGTGTCATTCTATTTTTCTGATATGATTTAGAGATGTAAAAAAAAGTTGAATAGTTTTGGTCCAAAAAAAATTTAGTTAAAAAAAAATAGTTTGCTTTCATGAAAAAAATATTGAATTAGAACCATCAGTCCTCATCAATAGAAGTATGGGTATGCACAAAAATATATTTTAAAATTTAAATCAAAAGGGTCATTCTATTTTTCTGATTTGATTTGGAGATGTAAAAAAAAGTTGAAAAAAATATATCATGTTAAAAAAAATAATAAAAAAAAGATAAAAAATAATAAAAAAATAATTAAAAAAAACGGGAGAGGGGGGCCAAAAAGTTGGAGGGTGGGAGTGCCCTTCGAGTTGGGGGATAGGAGACCTGTGGGGGGTTGAGGTCTCTGGTGGTTAGGGTCGTTGGTGCTTATGATCCTTGATGGTTCGTACTCACATACACCTTACTACTTGATTTGCAAGGATTTCTAAGGTTTTTTTTCTGAATTTCATTATTGGAATTCTTTTCTTGCCATCTACATCTCTCTTAGTATCAACTTTTTAGTATACTATAATGTTAAACTCTATTTTAAATTTACAACACTGTTCAAACGCCACTTGTGTATTATACAAAGTATATCGAAGAAGTAAAGCTAGGTCAAGTCATAAGAACATTTTATCATCATTAATCATTTCCATAGATTGATGTTGTTCCAAATTTATAATAAATAATCTATGAGTTAACATGCTCTTCAAGGTTACCTTAACTGCTAATCGGTTTAACCCTTTTATCTCCACCTTCATATGATCCAATTCGCAAATGTTATTTAGCTCTGTTTTTTTCCCTATTCTTCAAATAAGATCGTTCGTAAGTCCAATTCGCAAATCCCTTATCCCTTTTTGCAAATATAGTTAGCTTTTACGCAAAATGTTTCAACAGCATATGTCAATCAAATAATTCTGAGTGTAGCATCCAATTGTTTAATTAGCAGCGACGCATTAATAACAAACTACTCTCGAGTTAAGGCAATTGTCCAAAAAATCAGAAACTAGTCTGGTAGCACATACTTCAAAGAAATGGAACAGGTGTGAGAGGATACTCACTCTCTCTGAAAAGGTGTAGAGCTGCAGGCAAATAGCATGGGAAGGAACATAATGCCATAGAATATCATGGGAAGGAACAAAGTGCCATAGAAATGGAACATAGGACTCAACTTTCATATGAAGTGCTTCTGGGAAAAAAACAGAGGAAAAAAACATGGCCTATAGCAAAGGCCATGCGACTCCAATGTTTTATTATTATTTTTTTCCCGAAGCACTTGATATGGAAGAGGTCGCCGTATAAACTTCAGATGGGGCTCTATCAATTGGAAACCAGAAGTTCTAGTGCCCTTTTTAAGAGTCAAAAGTGGTCACAGGGTAACTAGCCCCCCGTCCCCCCCCCCGAGAGGGCTCATTTGATTGGAAATTGAAAGTTCTAGTTCACTTTTAAAGAGTCAAAAGAGGTCAAAGGGCAACTAGCCCCTCCCCCACTCCCTTTTCCACTAAAATCCATCCTATAAAAATTTTGCCATAGCCTTTTTGTTAAAAATAGTTGAAACGTCAGATAAAACTCCGAGGTCGAGGCAAACCCCTAGATCCCGGGGGCAAGTGTTCTCAAGTTATGCCCCGGGGGGCATATAAGGTTTTTTACGTAAGTGGTGGTCGTATTAACTTCAGAGGTGGCTTATTTGATTGGGGAATGAACGTTCTAGTTACCTTTTTATGAGTCACAAGGGCTCGGAGGGCATCTACTACTCTCCCACACGCACATAACCTCTTTTCCCCAAATGAATCCGATCAAAATTTGAGTTTGCGAGTTTGTTTGAAATAGTCTAACAGCCAGATAACAAAATCTTCTGGGTCAACATCCCCCCTCCTAGAGCCTGGGGATGGATCGTAACTTATGCCCTGGGGACATATAAATTTGTTATGGAAAAAGTGGTCGCATAAATTTCGGAGGGAAGTCAAATAATTAGAAAATGAAAGTTCTAATTCCTTTTTTAAGAGTCAAAAGTGATTCGATGGTAGCTTAACCCCCCCCCCCCCGCCAACCCTCTTTTCCCCAAATGCGTCTGATTTATTTTTTTATAGCCATTTTGTTCAAACTAGACCAAAGATCATATAACAAAGACTCCAGGGACAACACAGCCCACCAGAACCAGGGGGCAAGTGTAGTAAATTATGCCCCGGGGCATATAAGGTTTTTGTCGAAGGGATAGTAGTATAAACTTCGGAGGAGCCTCTTTCGATTGTAAATCGGAGTTCCAAGTGCCCTTTTTAAGAGTCAAAAGTGATTGGAGGGCAATTTGCCCCCCCCCAAGACCCCTTTCCCCCAAATGTATCTGATCAAAATTTTGAGATAGCCATTTTTTCAAAATAGTTTAAAGATCAAATAGCGAAAACTCAGGGGTCAACACAGCCCCTCCCGAAGAGTCCGGGGGAAGTGTTGTAGGTTATGCCCCTGGGGTAGATAAGGTTTCATGTAAGGGGTGGTCGTATAAGCATCAGAAGTGGCTCATTTGATTGGAAATTGATATTTCTATTAAAATTAACGATCATAGCAAACATATAGATAACAGGCGCAAATATAAATGAATAAATAAATCTTTCATGGCTTCAATACTGTGTGATGATTTTCCCCCCAAAGGTGCTTCGTATGCAAGGGGTGGTGTTATAAACTTCAGAGGGGGCTCTTTCAATCGGAAATAAAAATTTCCAGTGCTATTTTTAAGAGTCAAATGTTGTTGGAGGGCACCCGTCCATGCTCTCTTTTCCTCAAATGCATCCGATCAAAATTTTGAGATGATCATTATGTCCAAAATAGTCCAAAGGTGAAGTATTTAAAGTAATTATGCTTCGGGAGTTGACAAAACCTCCCACTGATGTCCATTGTTCATATATAAGGTTTTATCGAAGCGGCAATCGTATAGAATTCGGAAAAGGCTCATTCGTTTTAAATCGAAAGTTTTAGCTCCATTTTTAAAAGTCAAGAGTAATCAGACGGTAAGCATCCCATCCCTCACGCCCCTTGTTCTAAATGCTTCCGATCAAATTTTGAGTTACCGTTTTGTTCAAAATCGTTCAAATGTCAAATAGCTATGGTTCCGGGTTCAACCCCTCGTCCCCCAGCCCTGGGGGAAAGGGCCGTAAGTATTACTAGCAGCCCATCGTTAATATATAAACCTTCTATGGAAGGCGTGTCGTATACACTCTTGAGGAACTTCCTTCGATCGGAAATCGAAATTTATTGTGCTCTTTTTAAGAATAGAAAGTGATCAAAGAGTAACAAGTCCCCTTCCCCTTTGTGCCTTTTTTCCCCAAATGCATCTTATCAAAAGTTTGAAATAGCCATTAGTAGTAAGGGCATAGGGAATATCACGGGCTTTTTAGTAAAGCATTAATAGATATCACGGGTGATTGCGTAATATGACTTACCACGGGGCAGTCACCTATGGATCCGACGAGTGATTGCGTAATATGACTTACCAGGGTCAGTCACCTATTACTACGAACGGTACATGCCATACCAGACGGGTTTCTAAGGTAACACCCATTTTTTGGGGGGGTCAATCAGAGAGAGAGCGGTCGTTACTCCATATACAGTAACTTGATTAGTAGGTTTTTTTTAAAACTTGGCAACGTATAATGTACTCAAGCATGTTTTGAGAGTTTGATTACATGCCTTACCAGACGGGTTTCTAAGGTAACACCCATTTTTTGGGGTCAATCAGAGAGAGAACGGTGGTTACTCCATATACAGTAACTTGATTAGCAGGTTTTTTTTAAAAACTTGGCAACGTATAATGTACTCAAGCAAAAACCCTATAAGATGTTCACACACTACATTTCAATTTTCATTATGTTTTAACACATTGATTATAGTACACTACATATTATTAACTTTGAAAACAATGGATTCGTCAATTTTCAATGTGAGTACACTTTCATTCTTTATTTCCAAAAATAAAAAAAAAAAAACCGTTTTACTAGTAAATTCAAATTTCAGGGGGACTTAGCCCCCTCCCCTCCAACAATACAAAATCTTAAGAATATAATTAGGACATTTAATAGAAATGGCAAAGCACACTTTTTCATATTATCTAAATAAAATCTCTCCTCCACAGCTATGTTTACAAGTTTTAATTGTTTTGAAAAACAGTTCTTTATCATTCACAAACTAGCTTTTCACAATAGGGCTGTATTTTTCCGGTGTGAATGAAAAGCTCTCATGTTACAAAGAGAGTGACAGTTTTAGGACTCAAATTTCACCGGCTCTTGCTATCACAGAGACTAAAACCATATGTGTTTATAATTACAGAAAAGGGTCCTTTTTGGAACCAAACTACAACGTATCTGAAAACAAAAAGCTTGGTTATTAAAACGGGCTTTGTCTAATTCTAGCCAAAACTCAGAATTGATAGGGGGGGGGGCAAGATGGAACACGGACAAATTATGTGTGTTTTATCTTTATTGTGTGAGTATTAAAAAGCGTGGATTTCTTTTAAATAAATGATTCTTGTATGCGCGATTCAAGAGTGTCCTTTAATGTCCAAATTAAACGAGACGTATTTGATGAAAGTAAAAAGGGTTTAACAGATGATTAAGTGGCTTTTATAAAAATTTAAGACAGGGAAGGGGTCAATGTATCAATTTTAGCACGTTCATTGTAAGGTGAAAAAAAACAAAGTATTTTTTCATTAAGGAATTTGTGTATTAAGTTGGAACTTTCAGAGTTAAATAAATGATTCTTGTATGTGCGATTAAAGAGTTTCCATTTATGGCCAAATTAAACGAGATTTATTTGATTAAATTAAATGGGGTTTAACAGATGATTAAGTGGCTTTCATAAAAATTTAAGACAGGGAAGGGGTCAATGTGTCAATTCTAGCACGTTCATTGTAAGGTGAAAAAAAAACAAAGTATTTCTTCATTAAGGAATTTGTGTATTAAGTTGGAACTTTCAGAGTTAAATAAATGATTCTTGTATGCGCGATTCAATAGTTTCTATTTATGGCAAAATTAATCGAGACGTATTTGATGAAAGCAAAACGGTTTGAACAGATGATTAAGTGGCTTTTATAAAAATTTAAGACAGGGAAGGAATAAATGTATCAATTCTAGCATGTTAATTGTAAGGTGAAAAAAACAAACAAAGTATATCTTCATTAAGGACTTTGTGCATTAAGTTGGAACTTTCAGAGAGTGCTTAAAAGGGAAGGTTGAGTTGCACGAGGCTTCAGTTAAAGGGGGTATAGGAACAGGGGGGTCGAGGGCAATTTATATTTAAAAGAGGGCTTATTATTACATTATTAAATTTTTCTTCTTTTTTAAGGTGGAGGAATATTCTTGCAATTATCCCCCTCCGGAAAAGCGAGCAAGATGGAACGAAGCCACAATTAAGCAAGCTGCAAGGGCTTCCATTATCAAATATGCTGGTTCAATTATACATGCTCTGGACCAGCCAATGACCACGCAACTTTTAATGCCAGGAGCCTCTCACGCCAGTGTTAGCTCTGCGCGAACCTCTACGCAACCTGGGAGGAAATTGAAAAGAGAGTGGGCGGCTTCTCATAATGCCTCAGCCCAGTCTACTCAATATCGTGAGGTTGACCCCTTTCATGCTTTACCAGGGACTTCAGGTGTAGAAGCCCAGTCAGAATTTGTAAGTATATATATAATTTTTTTTCTTTCCGTATTTTCAAAATAAGGTCAATTTTCTCGAGCGCATAACTTTTGATGAGTAAAACTTAAATTTGTTTCTAAACTATTATATAGTGATGCTGTTTAATTTTTCTTCATTAACCAAATTAATAGCATATGAAAGAATACTTATAACACTGAAGTAGCAAATAGCTTATTATATTTTCATACAGAACCACAACTGTAATTTTTTTTTCAAGCAAAATATTTTCTAATGCAATAATCTAATTTTTCTTAAAGCAACCTAACTTTATAAGCAAATAACTATTTCAAACTTGACAATTTAACAATCATTCTTAAACTGGGATATGTTTTTGCACTAAGCTTTTGCGCGTATCTGGTTCTTATCAAATGTCCCATCGGGACGCTTAAATTTTTTAATCCGACGGCTATAATTTCAATATTAGTGGCTCCTTGCAAAGTGGGATTTCAAGTAACAGGATATATATATTCGATACGATTTTTACACAGGAAAAAAGGTTTTTTAATAATTTCCAAATATGTCATCGCAGTGGTGTCAAAAAACAGTATTTGGGGCGAAACCGTTTTTGATCGTTTCAAGCAATTATTTCGACGAAACAGTTAGGGACATTTTAAAAGATGTTTTTAAAAAGAATTTGAGGCTGAAACTCTAGGGTCGTTATAATACACAAGTTCTATTTGAACAGCGTTGTGAAGTCCGATACCCCAACTCGAAAGGGCTTCGATCCTCCTACCCCGAAGGAAGCTCCCGGTTCCCAAAGGTCCTCCCCGGGGGCTCTAAAAAGGACCATCCAGCATTTTAATTGCACTTTAATTGTTGATATGGAAGGAGAAAAAAGTTTTTCTCTCTTACAATGATTTATTTAGTCCAGGTCAACTACGTCCAGCAGTTCAAACAAATCCGTTGCCAAAGGACATAGGAAAATTCGGATTGTCGATAAAGTTACACCAACAACCAATATATGGGCTTCGTTTCTATTAGTTAAAGCTGAAAAGCAAGTGTTCATACAGCATACTACATCGGTTTAATAATGGTCGGATTTTATTGAGAGTTATATTCAAAAGGGTCAAGCATTAGAGTTGGACTCCTATTTTGCATTTTTGATCTGAAAATTTTTGGAATAGAACCATTAGCTTTATATATGATTCTCTTGTTCTAACTTATCCTCTAAGAATAAAAAAACATTTTCCTGACTAAAACAATATTTTTGTTTAAAATGTTCACTTGTCATTACGAATGAAATAAGGCAGTGTCGCTTTTTTTTTCTTCTTCTTTTAATTGATTCAGTGGTGGAACAGTGACTATGAAAAATTGACATAGTTTATTAACTTTACAAAAATAATGGTTATTTTACATCAAAAATAAAACTTTTTTTCTACAGATTATTGATATAGCACCACCGCCACCATTGAGTGATGAAACAACTGAATTTACAGGACCAATTCTTTCACCACCAACGGAGTTCAGTGATGAAGCTACACTACTTCTAGAGAATATGGAGTGGCATAGGGGGTTTCTTAATGATGTTTTTGGGGAAATGGCTAGCCAATACAACTTAGCTTGTGATCATGACATGATTCAGGATCCGGAATGGGCATATATTATTATTCGTGAGCACTTGAGAGATGTTACTAGTGCATCTGAACTGGGTCCTCATAACGAAATTCCAGCACAGGACAATACAGGCTGGCTCAACCAATTGTCCCCAAACACCTTGGAATATGTACTAGGGGACTGCCTGATGCCATCTCCATCCAATGTTATTGAACAGACTGGGAGTGTGGGTGTTACTGACAATTCCCTGTCACCCTGCTCCATTTCACTTAATGATATAGCTAGTACTAGTAGTAATACAACAACAACATCAGTATCCCCTCTGCCAGATATTTTTCTGTCCAACTCTGCCTTGCACCACACATTGGTCTATAGCGCCGAATTCGGTGGCCCCTTCAACTCTCTAGTGTCGGGGGATATAATAACAGATCCCTCGACCATTATACATTCATATACTGATAAGATTCGAGCAATTCTTGAACAACAAATGAGGGTGTGGGGAGTGGGGGTCAGTTTAAAAGCATCAATAACACTAAAAATATTTTTTTTTAATGAAAATGCGGGTGAGATGTAAAAGAAATACTTGCACACAGAGATGTTGGCAATTCACCCGCATTTATCAAATTATGGGGAGGTTTTCTAAATTGGGCTAATAGTATTCAAAGTAAGTGGGAAAATTATAACTAGGGGGGTAGTGGATCTGTGGTTTTATTTATTGAAAGTTTAAATGTTAATATATGTAAGCTTAAAAAGGATTTTATTGTAAGAGGGGGAGCGGGGTATATTGAATTAAAATATCATTCAGATTTAGAGGGGTGTAGGGGGATACAACGAATCTGTTTCGATACGAGGCTGTAGTGTTTCAAGTATGCATTTTTAATTGCCGTCTATATACCTCTGTGAGCTGATTCATGTACGAAAAAGTAGTATAAAATGGCTGTGGATTGGTTGGAGGGGTCAAAGGTCCCCAAATTAGACTCTATTTGTGTAAATAATCAATGCGATAATATACTAAGAAAACTAAATATTTTTGATTAGGCTAATACAGGTTTAATGATTGGTGTCACGGTGTTGGAGTATGAAACTGAATTTGAGGAGGGTCAGCGTTCCGATAAGAAGGCAGTATTATTTCCAGTTCGAGCTCCTTCAATTGAATCAGTAGAACACTGGGTGTGGCTTTCATACATTCTAACCAAAGACTCTAATTTAATTGGACGTTTCAATACAATTCCCGATATTAGTATGGTTTTGGGTGAGGATAAAAAGCGGGATGGTGTGTGTTATTACTGTTCAGTATGCCTCTCCATATTTTTCTCTGATTTAAAGATAAAGCATCACATGAAAAAATGCAAACGTCATGGATACCAGGCTGTGGAGACGGTAAGCGGAGATAGAGCGATCTTACGTTTTAAAAAATTTCAAAACACGCTCCTGCAGAGCAATAAGATCGCTTTGGACTGTAAAGCTAAACTGACAGATGTTTGGTATCTGTCAAATTCAAATCGTGTTAAAATACATGGAGCCATAGGGGTCCGTCACGCTCACACGCAACAAGATTCCAATAATATCATGCAAGTATTGGAGCTATTGGAAAAGTTGGGTGACGGTGAAGACTTCATACGCTAGGAAATGGTCAGTCTAATCTTAACAGCGAACGGTGCAATTTCGTTCCTTCGCTATACAAACTATCATATACTCCTATCACCAGATGACATAGTGGCCATTAAAATTCGTAAAGTATGTTGGGTTTGCACGGGGACATTCGATGATGGTGTTTGGACGGAAGGGAGGAGGAATTTGATTGACCGTGATCATTTATGACAGGATATTAAATCTAGAGGGAGTAACTTTATAGAGTTAGCACCTCATTCATGCATTTTAAATGTTAGACAACAATATTTTGGACCTGTTTTTATGCACAATTCCAATTACGACTTAAAGTTTGTTCTTTCGGCGTTGGCCCGCATTGCCAAGGGTGGAGTTGTAGATGACGCATGGATAGATGGTTCTTTTTCATGTAATATCATACCCAAATCATCGGAGAAGCTACTGGTACTAGAATTCATGTGGAAAACAGTTGACAAGGGTAACACGTGCCTGAATAAAATCCGTTTTTTAGACTTTTTCAGCTTCTTCCCCGTATCTTTAAGTCAATTGATTCAGGTGCACAAAAGTGACAATTTCGATAGCTCCCCCCTCCTCAAACAGCGCTTCCCCGATGATGAAATGTATGATTTATTAACGTGAAAGGGTATATATCCATATGATTATTACAACTCTGGCTCGAGGTTAGATGATGTGTCACTACCGCCAATTGAAGCTTTTTACAATTATCTTACTGAGAGTGAGTGCACCACTACCGACTACGAATTTGCTAATAGCGTTTGGGAAAAGGACGGATGTAGAAATGGATGGAATTTTTGTAAACTATGCTTAGCAAATGACGTACTCACTTTTTTGAACATTGTATGCAAATATACGGATAAATTCTATGGAGAATTAGGGTTGGATTTCGGTTATTATTTTTCCTTTCCTCATTTGGTGATGGACTTGATACTTAAAATCAGAAATTAAGAAATAGGTGTGATCGACGATGTGTATCAGCATCTTTTTGTAGAGTTATCAATGTGCGGTGGGTATGATTTTCACTTTGATCTTATCATGAAAACTGATCCGAGTGGACAGCACACAGATGAAAAGTCGGACGAAGTTTTTTTGGATATGAATTCTCTTTACCCATCGGCAATGTCTCACTATTGTTTGCCGTATGGCAATTATAAATGGCTTGACAATCCCTGTGCTTCGAATTTCCCCGACATTGCCAGTGTTGAGAAGACTGGGGCACAGGGATGGTTTTTTGAAATTGACGGTGAAATACCCATGGAAATCCATGACTCGGTAAAAGACTTTGTTTTTCCGTGCATAAATAGACCGATGGGTAGGGACTCTCTGAGCCCCTACAATTTATCTTTAGTAGAGGACGGGAGTATGCACTGGGTACCTTCAAAACAAAAACTAATTGCCGACCTCAACCCGAAACAGAATATCGTTGTTCATCACGTGCTATTGAAATGGATGGTGTCCAATGGTTTCAAGGTCACAAAGATTCATAGAACCCTCCAATTTGAGCAAAAGCCCTACATAAAAACGTTTATTGACACCTCTGTCAGTAAACGTTCACAAGCGAAAACGAAAGTTGAAAAAAAGTCTATAAACTAATTTTGAACTCAGCTTTCGGTAAAATATGCGAGAGCGTACGACACAGAAGTCGATGTGACATTGTAACCAACCACAAACATTGTGCTCGAATCATTGCGGATCCAAACTTCACATCGTTCACAATCATAGACTCTAATATGGTGCTCCTACATCGCAAGAAAAGAAACATTGTATTAAATAAAAATATTGCAGGCGGAAGTGCAATAACTGAAATATCCAAGATACTTCTGTTTTCATTTTATTATAATGTATGCAAGGTACAGTGGCCGATTGAGGGAGAAGTTCGATTATATTACGGGGACACTGATTTACTCCTGTTAGAAGTTGAAACTGAAAATTTATTGCATCATTTGGAAAACAGTGAGTACATTAGCTAACGAAGGACCTACACTAATTGGGATGAATACCGCTACCTAGAGCTTGTAAAATGTCAGGCCCCAAATCAATTTTTAATGCTAAAATCTTAAACGACTAGCGATCTGATATCCAGTGCTGTGTTTCCTGGTCCGAAGGTATATTGTATGGAAACGCACAGCAAGGATATTAAACAAGTTTGCAAGGGGGTACCTACACACTTTGTAAAAAATAATTTCGACATGAGTGTGTATAGAAACTGTGTGGAACGTAGTTTAGTGCCAAGGGCGAAAGTCATGGTGATTCGCTCTTTACAAATTTTAAAAACTACACAGTTAGAGTTGATAAAAACGCCATGTCTGCCATATCAGACAAAGTATGTGTCATTGAGGATGGTGTGAAGGTGCTACCACACTGTCATTATTTAATTTCAGTCAGATTTGAATGTGTACAGTAAATAAAAGAGCTCGGTCTAGAAAAATTAACTTAAATTCATTAAAAAAAAAAGTAAAAATTGGGTGGGAGTTTTTTTTTGGGTAATTAGGTGTTTTTTTTAAATTCTTTTTTTCTTTATCACAAACAATTTTCAATGTATGTGTGTGTGTGTAAGGCAGATCTATTTCCACTATTTAATGCCAGCCCCGGCCCGGGCCCGCCGCAGCGGGCCCCCGCTTCCCGTCGCTCAGCGCTTCCTGGCCCGCCCCCTGCCGCCGCAGTGGCCGCCCCCGGGGGGGAGGAGGGACCTCTAAAATAAAAATACTGTAAATAAAAGTGATATTATTCTAAGTGTATTATTCCAATCAAGTTTGTATTTTTTTTATAAATAAACAAAAAAAAGTGCATTTAACTATTTGTTTTCTCTATTGGTTATACCAATTTTGTATTTTTTATTATAAATAAATTAAAAAATTTTATTTTTTTCATGTTTAATGTGCCATTTTCAATTTAGTATTTTTTAAAAGTATTGTTACTTTTTTATGTTTAATAAAATAAAATATGATTCTTTATTCGTCTTCTTCTTCTCACTATTATTATTGAAAGGAGTAGAAGTAGTAGGGAAATCATTTAATCATTAGAAAGCCATAGTCTACAGTTACTTGTCTAGGTGACCTGTTGAAGGGAGCATGTATCAATTTAAAACACAATTCAGAGCGCTTCTGTGTGGATCGTTAATGTCGGACAAAACAACAGTCTTAATTAAAATAATTAAAATCTGTGATAAATTTTTTGTGGAAGAGTCAACAAAAATCTACCATTATTACAATATTTGGCAGGAGTTACATGATAAAATAATAGTAAGTGCCACGACAGGACTGGGGCAGATCAATTCATGCTGGGACTTAATATTTTCAGAATTATTGAACAAAACTCTTGGTTGATTATTGATGATCTGGCTGAATCTATTGAACAATGGTCCCAGGAAATACTACAACTGTTCACTATTCGCTCTCATCATGAACAGATTTCCGTTACTCTGGTTCTACACAATCTCTTTCATCAGAGCAAATGTATGCGAACACTTGTATTGCACTACACCTACTATATCATCTACAGAGTTGTTCGTGATTCTAGCTCGCTAATAACTCTCAACAAACAAATCTATCCAGGCGCCCCCAAATTTCTGCTCTCAGCATACAATCAGGCAACTAATAAATTCTACGGCTATATCCTATTGGATCTTAATCAAAATAAATTTGAGGATTTGCGTGTAGTCACAGATATTTTGGACAATGAAATTACAGTATATCTCCCCGTGAACACTAAAAAGACCTATTAGTTGCTATCATGACACTGAAGAAACTACATGAAAATAGACATTTGTTTTCAGTTCTAAGTACTTCAAAACCTCCGCTTAGGAAAGCAATAGTCAAACACGGTATTGACAATGATTTCATTAATCTAATATCCGAACTTTGTTTAAATTTGACCGAGGGTAATGTTCAACCGCCAGAAGTAGTTAAGCAACAGGCAAAGCAACATCGTTCCATTGAACGTGCATTGGCCTGTAAAAAGAAAGGAAAGAATTTTAAAAAGAAACGACTTCTTCAGGCAGTCAGTAGCTTTTTCACGCATTTACTGCCAATAATTGTAGGACCTGTAAACAGTTTTCTCTAGTGAGAATGGCTGAATCATATAAATTGACTCCAATAGAACTCTCTCTGTCACCCGTCGAACACTTTGAGGACAACCTGAGTAAATTCATTGACAATGAAAATATTGAGGATGATAAAAAAACTGCTTTTACTTCAAGATGCACTTTGCCGAGTTGACAAATATAAGTCCTATTGGTCGCAGCCCACTGCTGTTGCTGCTGGTATTGATCCCAAAAAAAGAATCATCTTCTCAGGAGTATGCTGTAAGACAATAAAAGAAGGGGGAATTGGTTTTATCTGTATTGAGAATTGTAAATATAATGCCCCACTAATATCTCTAACAATTTACACGACTCCGAGCCCGTATCTTGAAAAGTGTTCAAGATCACATTCAAGTTGAAAGCAATGGGAAAGGGATTATAATTCGAAGCAAGAGCTATAAGCCACTTGATTTAATCTATGACACGGTTACAAATCGTTAAGGACTAGTTTCATTTGACACTCATCTATACAACTTTCTAAATATATTAAACTTCCCCAAAAGTCTTATTGGCAATAGACAAATTCTAAAAAAATTAAATGAATATGCATCATCATCATCATCAACAACATTGACACCATTAAGATATGAACTTGAAGAAGAAGAATAAGATTTTAAATCAATTTTGGAAAATATTAGCACACCGCTGATAGCTAGACAAAAGCGAAGACGTATCAAGTCAACGTCACTATTACCACCACCGGCCAGTACACAAAAGAGCAGCGGACATTAAACAAAGTCTTTATGTTCAAAATGGCCGAATCTCTGAAATACTCCCCTAAAATCATTAGTGAGGTAGGCAGTTTAAACTCCCTCACCACTCTTTTCAAAGTTACTGGTGTTCACACTAAAAGTGTACAAGACTATCTACAAAATGAACCAAGTTACACTCTCCATAGAAATCATAGACTTCGTGCCAATCAATATCAAAAAACTAAAGCCTTTTACCCGTTGCATATAATGCAAGCAGATCTCCTGACTCTAGATCAGCTTCAAAGAGGTTACAATCCACCATACAAGTACATTCTACTTGCAATCAGTGTTTTTAGTCGCTTTGCATATGCAATTCCATTGCGATCAAAGAGAGGTGTTGAAGTTGCTCAGGCCATTGAAAGTATTCTCGAAAAGGATTCATGTAAAAAAACTCAAACGGATCGCGGTAGTGAATTTGTTAACCCCCATGTTGCAAAAGTACTAGAGAAATATAGTACACTGCTCTATCATAGTCACAGTCCTATAAAGGCTGCATTGGCCGAACGATTGATAAGAACTATTCGACTTTTAATTCCAAGATATTGTAAATTGAAAAATTCACCGGCTTTTATTAATTATCTATATAAAACAATGTTTATTTTTACCCAACGACATACTTGATATTTGTACAACTTTCTATAAATGTAAGTTAATAATTCTTATCTATATACAGTAGAATCCTTCAGAAAGAAATACTCCCATGACTAGATATACAAGAAGAAAAAAGAAACCTAGTTTTATAATACTTTTCGATTTAATAGGACAATTGGTGTCTTGCAAAATGGTACTTACTTTTGGTCAACAGAAATTTTTAAGGTGTGGAAAATACTACACACTATACCCATAACTGATCCTTTGTGTGATAACACAGATTAAGAGATTTTCGACGGCTTTTATGACTATGAACTACAAAAAGTTAAAAATAATAGTGAAATCTATCAAATTGAAAAGATATTAAAGACACGTACTCGCCGGGGTAAGAAACAGTTACTTATTCGGTGGCTAGGATACAACTCTGATTTTGATTCTTGGATCGGTGTTGAATATATTGACAATGCCCAATCATTTCTATGTAACCTTTATGTCCAACGTTTCCGATCCTCTCCACAATGACTTGAATACGACAAGTGATTTTTAGACAAAACTCTCCCCCGCCATCACTTTTGACGGTGCATATGAAGTGGCTCCTGTCGACTGTATTCTCAAAAATACCTATGACCTCCTGAGAAAGGATCGTGTGTATGATATAAAATTTATACCTCTCGATTGGACTATGAAAGGGTTGAACTATGTCGACTATGAATCGGTTGAAGCACTTAAATCTAGTGAATATCCACATGCCAAATTGAAATATATTGAATATGATAATATGGGAGATTTGTGTCGTACAATCAATAGAAAAATCTCATATCGTAGGAATGGTAAATTCCATTTTAATTATTCATTTGAAATCGATAGAATTTACATTAGCACACCTCTTGACACTGAAATAAATATTTTCAATGATAATATGAGAGATGTTCTTGGTTTTAAAAAAAATATGATAACTGGGAAAAATACTGACACTGTTTACGGGATGAATCAAGTTATTTTTGCTGATTATCCACCTGGTTTTGCCTCGGACTCTTGTATATTTCTCTATGCATCCTTTGTGAGAAATCGAGAGTGGGTAATTCAAGTGTCCCCCTCCTACGTGTTCTCGAACGAAAAACAACTCATGAACTTGTTCGTTACTATAATATAAAGCACACTCAGTATGTTCCTGTAAACACTTCTTATTATAAACTCTGTCAGTTAACAATAAGAAGTGAATTATGTTATCCTCTTGCAATAGCAAAAGGCCTATCATTGATTACATTTCATTTTCGACCCATTATCAACGATAGTACAATCGCCTAAAATGAACAATAGAAGAATTCCGTTTGTCTGTACTTATTTCGAGTGCTATTTTGGTGTTTTGAGTCCACGTCAAATAGGCACTAGATTAGACTACCATAAGGGGTGTACTACAATGTCTGGCTATGGTCTTGGTAGCTGGTTTGCTAGGCTACTTCGTTGTGCACTACCCCTTGCCAGAAAATATCTTGTACCTGCTGCATCAAATTTTGCTGCCTCCACACTACAGGACTGGGGGTTGGGCAAGAATTTCAAGGAGAGTGTTAAGGAAAATATTAGATCTTCAGCATGAGCCCTTGGTGAGCAACTAAAATCTCGACAAAATGGAGAGGGATTGAAAAGGATGCTTTCGTGTCATTCACTTATCAGTCTCCATCCAGATAGGAATCGAAGGACCTCAACAAAGACTTTGAAGAATAGAACATGCAGCAGTAATCAACAGAAGAAGAAGAAAAAGAAAAAGAATGTTAGATTGAAGGAGATGTTCTTCGTTTAAGATAACTTATCTCACCCACAAGGAATCATATCCATCAATTAGTTCCTCATTGAATCTATTCAATGCTGAAAATGTTGATGTCAGTGTCAAGTATGGCTACTATGAACAATTTCACCCCCAACAACCCCTCTCGGAAAATATACACTTTCAAGTATTTTCCAATGAAGACTATTTCATTGATTTGTCGTCAACATTTATTGATTTGAATGTTGTGGTGAAGAAAAAGTCAGATAATACAACTCCAACTGCTGGCGATGGTCTCTCCTATGGAAACTGTATTCTACACAACATATTCAAACAAATTAATGCATTTATTAATGGAACATTGGTGAACACCAGCAACAATTTATCAAACTCTGAAAGCTACATACAATTTATGATGATGACGCCAAAGGCATACAAGGAGTTGAGAGGACAATCATTGGGCTATGAATATCGATCATGTGTTGATACTGACGGTGAGTTGACTACTGCGGTGACCCAGGAGTATCATCTAGTTGAAAAATTAAATCATGAGATATTCAATATATCCCAATGGCTACCCCCCAATGTCAAGATTGACATAAAGCTACAGATGCCCCTATCGTATTTTATTTTAATAAAAAAACCTCCTCTAGCACCCGATACAAATCTCATTATCATATCGGAAATTCTCCACGTCCGAAAACAACAGGTTATGAGCTCTGTTGCATTGGCAGCGGAAAAGCTAAGAACCAATGGTAACAACATTAAACTTCATGTTCCCCATACGATCACCAATCAACGTCACATTGCCACAGGCTCTCGTAGCTATAGCGATTCATCATTTATCAATGGAGAAATCCCATCAAAATTTGCTTTGGCCTTGGTGAAGAGTGCTAGTTCCGTTGGATCCTGGACTGCATCCCCTCACGATTTTAATTTTTTTGGTCTATCTAGCCTTGCGTGTAAAGTGAATGGTATTCCACTGTACACTCTATTATTTGACAAAAAATCCTAGAAAACTCTGTAAAAGTTGACTATGCAATCTTTAGATCATGACTCTCAACTATTTGAAAATGGAATAACCGATTCAATGTTTTAAAAAAAATATGGGGTTATTGTTTTGGACTTTTCAGGGACTCAGGATATGAGCATAGTACGAACAGGGAATGTACGTTTAGAGTGTATATTTGCCGATGCTATGACTGAGAGTAGCACGCTAATAACACTAGGTCAATTTAAAACCTATTGGGAAATCTTGCGTGACGACAGTGTTGTTCTAGACCTAACACCATGAACACTAACCAAATAATCAAAGTATTTAGTATAAATCCATACATGTCCCATTACAAGTCCTATTGAATACCTTCGGACTTCATTGAAAAAATTCCAAGTGTTAACAGTACCCTAATCATTGTTAATAGCAGTCCATCGACTTTGTATACCGGTCATTGGCTATGCATCTTTCAAACAGCGAAGAATATTGAATTTTTTGATCCTCTTGTCCTATCGTATAAATTCTACGCTCCATAAATCAGTAACTTTATTGAAAGCAGTGGGAAAACAATTATTCAAAATCAACGAAGAGTACAGGATTTAACGACTAAGACATGTGGCTTTCATGCACTACTCTTTTTCATGTTCAGATGTCGTGGCTACACCTACAAGCAGTTTCTCAACATCTAAGTTTACTTACCTCGTTTGAAAGACTTTCTAGTGGAGAATATACTTACAATTGTATTTAATATTGATTTTAGTGCCCTAAGAATAAAATGTTCTAAAGATGTATGTGAAATTGTTTATTAATAAAAAATTTATATACATGATAAAACGACTTTTCTACTCTTTAGATGTCATCCACTACTAGATATTTGTCGACAACGACTAGTGCAGGTAGATTTTCTGAATTCACAGTGTACTAATCCTAATGTACTGCAATGTCAGGGTCACATTTTCTACAATACAGTGTAACTTCACTCTTGTCGTATCTCTTTGTACAGTCAATTATACTATTCGCATTCATTCTAAGGAATTCGCATGTTTCAATTTGCTTATTTGAAGCGATTTCTTAAACAGTGTCCTCAAGTAGCGAATTACACTCCGTCAGAGCCAAATAAAAATCAGTGGGTATATAATCACAACACCCAATGTCTTCACAACGATGACGTAGAAACAATATTCTTTTGTTGTTCCAACAGTTGAATCGTTGACCCGGTTCCTCCTACCAGAACAATCTAAAACCACGACAATACCAATCTCGTAGCAATAAACTAAATTCACGGTCAGGATTCTTTCGAATCATACCGGGATATGTATTCTCCCACTGATTACATTTATCATAATGACAATTGGAGCATAGGTGGCCTTTAGGATGAGAGTCACACACCTCTTCAGGACAGAAATTACAGTCTTTAATTTGTAATGCATATTCTATATGCAATTTAAACGGGTTGCATAATCTACACTTTTCATAATACTCATCAATCATTTTGCAATTCTCACATGATGATGACCAGCTGCCCAGTGTGTACATACATAATGGACATGTATGGAACATTTGGTCATGTGTTGAAGCTCTCACTACCACAATTAAACTGAGCAAGCAACGACAAAAATTGTCTGAGATAAAGAAAGAGAGGAGTAAATCATCCTTGAGCACCATCTTTCTTACGAAAAAAGTTCTAAATTTTTAAACTAATTTTTAAAAGCATATCCACAATATCATTTTGCCGTCTCGTGATCAATATATCAATAAATTGTGTAAATGCATTTGGACCACGACGTAGAAGCCTCATACAATAGTTTAATGAGGGAGAATCAGTTTTTTTCATATCGGCGAGCATTCCCCGAGAAACTATCTTCCTTTGAATATACAGTTTTAGAAAATCATATTCTAGAACCATATGTTTCCTAATATGAAATAGATTCACTAAGACTCACTCTTTCTCAAATATAACAATTTTTTAAAGTCCTAGAACTTTCAAAGATGACTTAAGACTGATCATAATTTCCTTTTGTGCTCTATGGGAAATACGCTAGTATACTAAAGAAAGAAAAAAAAATACCACTAATTTTTAAGATATTATATTTAGAATAATTACAATAATTATATTCACCGATGTATTTTGTTCTCATCAATATATTTCGATAGGACATCTAAAGCTAATCAAAGTTTATTTATATGAAGAATATTCACTTTTCCCGCAAAGCCTAGCTACTCCTCCTGCTTAAAGTTGCATAATGATATCAAGTATCTATCATAAATACTCTCCCATTCAAGGCATAGTCTACAGCCAGCGGTTATTTCCACAGCTACATTGGGTACTCGTATATCGTTGCTGCTGTCGGTTCCATCATTAATCTCCAATAATGTAAATGCACCACTAATTTTTTCCCCACTAATATCCTCTCAAAAAAACTATTCTCTCTCTGAATTCAATTCTCTTACTAATATGAACTACAATGAAAATTACTCCTTATATTTGAATCCAACTACTAATCAATTTACTGTATATGGAGTAACCAACGCTCTCTTTCTGATTGGCCCCCCCCCCAAAAAAAAAATGGGTGTTACCTTAGAAACCCGTCTGGTAAGGCATGTACCGTTCGTAGTAATAGGTGACTGACCCTGGTAAGTCATATTACGCAATCACTCGTCAGATCCATAGGTGACTGCCCCGTGGTAAGTCATATTACGCAATCACCCGTGATATCTATTAATGCTTTACTAAAAAGCCCGTGATATTCCCTATGCCCTTACTACTGCCATTTTGTTCCAAATATTCAAAAATTCAAACTACTATATCTTAGGGGTTGAGAAATTCTCCATAGCTGCCGGGGCAAGGATTGTAACTTATGTAGTTTTCCCATTATTAGAATATAAGATTTTTGTGGGAGGGGTGGCCGTATTAATTTGGAGGGGGGCTCACTCCATCGGAAATTGAAACTTCCAGTTTTTTTTCAAGACTCAAAAGTGATCAATGGGCAACTAGCCCACGCCCCACTTTCCGAAAAGGCATCCGGTCAAAATTTTGAGATAGCCATTTTGTTCAAAATAGTTCAAATGTCAAATAATTATGCTTCCGGGTTTGAAACCTCCTCCGACCCCAAAGACATGGCTCTAAGTTAAGCAACTTGCTTGTTGTTGCTTTGATACTTTGTTTACTTTGATGCTCGGATTTAGTGATTTACGTGGCAGCTTTCATTTACGGTGCAAGGGCTGTAAGTTACAGAAGTTCCTTATTGTTACTTTGATACTTTGTTTACTGTGATACCTTGTTTACTTTGATGCTTTCTTTACTATGATACTTTGTTACTTTGATATTATTACTTTGATGAAAGTTTGATGCTGAAAAAAAAACTTGAATTTGAAATAGAGAATTTTTTTAAAACATGAAACTTTTTGCAATTGAAAACGAACAAAAATTAATTAAAATAACTTTCCAAAAAAGAAGTTTTTCAAAGAAAAGTAAAGGCCTTATTAAACTTAAGATCACCAGATAAATATAAATATTAAAATTCAAACTCAAAACGACCAAAAATTACTATAAATAAAACCTAAAACGAACAGAAATTAAATAAACAATCATAGCAATAAAATATACAACAGATACTAATATAAATGAATAAATAAATCTTAAAACGAGTAAAACTTAAGTTGAATATGCAAATAAACCTTAAAACGAACAAAAATATTTTGCCATTGAAGTATAAATGAAATCCAAAACGGACAGAAATTAAACAATCATAGCAAACAAACGTACATTAGGTAATAGTGTAAATAAATAGATAAGTCTTAAAACGAGTGAAACTTAAATTGAATATGCAAATCAAGCTTGAAACAAATAAAAATTACTACAAACCAAGAGCTTCGGTATTGCCTCCTTCTCTTACTATAAAAGTCTAAAACCTACTGCGTCATTGACTTTTTACAGAAAACAAATTACAAGAAAAATATTTTCTTTTGCACTTTTTACAACATTGAAAACAAACATAAAAATCACAGTAAAATTAAATTTGGAACTGATGAGCTTTAAGCAAATAAATTTCATTATAAATCAAATATTCAGTTCAATTTTATTAGTTTTTTAAAAGACTGTTCACGACAAATATCATATGTATCAAATATTCAGTTCGATTTTATTTGTACTTTCCATGAAAAATATAGTTAAAAATAAGCATACCGTATCCAAAAGTCTCGAAATATGTACAAAATCTGTTTTGACTTCTGTACGATATGCTCGCTTATGATGCTCGTCTGAGCACATCATGGACTAAGCTAGATTCTTTGAGCTAGTAATTTTATGTAAGATAAGACATAATCGAAACCTTATCAGCACAGTATCGCCTTATCTATGTCTTTCACCTTTTATCTGGTTAGGGGAAAAACTAAACCTTTGATGGGAGTGGAGTTTTATCATTGCCATAGAATCCAGAATAAACAGTTTCAGAATACTATACTTTAGTTATGAGAGTAGGCTGGAATTCTTAACCGCAATTTGGGACAATGCCACAAGGAATAGATATTTCTTACGAAACACAAGATTTATTTGCGGAGAATGTGAATAACAACTCGTCCAATTTTTCAGATTTGCAGGATTTATTGTTAAAAGTCGAACATGAAAGGGAAAATTGCAATGGCTTCATAGGATCACCAAATCTTCTTCAGAAGAAAGTTAGTAAACCATCGTTTTTCCAGAAATTGAAAGCAAAGTTTTCAAAAGAGCAGCATTCCACTGAGAAGTTGGAAGGATTAGGTGAATGTTTTACAATGACCTTAAATCCAGGTGAACTCTTACGATTTAGTGTAGTGCAAACACGGAAAGACTCGGATAGTGATGCTGCAGCATCGGCACTTCTTGAAAGGAGAAAATCACTTACTGAACTGTTAAATATGATTTACAATGAAGCAAGAAAAAGAAATTCAAGTGGGAACTGTGAATCGGATAACGGAACAGAATATTCCACAACGTCCGATTACACTGGAAACCGGAGGAATTATGAAGTTGAAAATATTAATGAATGGAGATTAAAAAATAAAGGTTAGATTTTTGTTCTTATATATTTTATTACTCCTAAAAAAGGTAGTATTTGCAATATTTTGCCATGTGGATTATAGCATGGCCACAATAAGTCTCTAATGCACTGTTAAATTTCAAATCCATTCGTCAATTTTCGTTTTTATGGTTAATTAGAATGAAATAAATTGAAACTTAACCTAGTTTAAATTAGAATTGAAAATCAAATTGGCCCGTAATTTTCATATCATATTTCTGTTATAAAGTGTTCGAGAATACCAAGAGGCAAGTGATAGTCCATCATTTACTCCATATCCAAGTCCTCCATATCTCTTTAACAAAGATGTATAGTAAAAAAGAAAATACTATATGATATAGTATATGTATATTGTGCAGCTGAATGTGCATCGGAAATTTTTTTTCCAACTATTGTTAATTCTTTACTGTAGCGAAAACAATCTTTATTTCGACCTTAATGTTCCTATTTCTGATAATATAAAAAAAAAAAAATCTTAAACATGATGATAAGGGCTTATAGGCTATGAGGCAAAGATAAGGGCAAGATTATAAGGGATTATAAGGGCTTTGGGGAAGGGATTAACATCCCAAACCCCGTGGTTCCTGGATTTTTCAGCTGAAACCTGTAATTCTAAATTGTTTTTATTTTGAAATTAGGATAAAATCTGTAATGTTTTGACTCCCAGCAATTTGGTTATATTGACCATTAAAAGACATTATATTGTTGCTTGGATTGATAAGAAATTAATTGAGAATTTAGTCTGTAGTCTATTTTACGACTGTGACAATACAGTGAATAAAAACATGTTTAAATACTTCTTGGGTTAAAAGCGTCTCAAAATATAAACTTCAAAAAATACTAAAAGATTTTATTCATTCAATACATATTATCGGGCCTCACATGCCCTGTTGGCTCAACTGACACAGATGGCTGTGACTCAGATAAATGTTGCATACAGTTTCAGGAACCGACAGTCACGATCCCAGCAATTTTAATTGGGGAATTTTACTGCCCAGATTAGTACAAATGAGTATAGATCGTATACTAGATTAGTCCGATTTGATGTAGGAAGGACAACATCAATGTTAATAGACAGCTACAGTTGTGTAGGTACAATCAGGGTTGCCACCACAACGAAAAAAATCACCAGTTTGTCACCAAGAAAATAACCAAAAATCACCAATTTGTCACTAAGAAAATCACCAAAATCACCGAAAATCGGTGGTCAATAAGGATAGGCTTTACACCAAAAAGACGCGTTGGGAACCCTGAGCAAAGACATTATGTTTTTCAAAGGCTACTGCTCAAGAAGGAAGAGAATCTATACCAAAAACTGGAATTCCAGCCAAAACTGAAATTGTCACCCTAAAATCCTGTTTCTGGACACAAAGAACCTTTTTATTTATTTAACTGCTACTTACTTTTCTTTGTCTTTACTTGGCAAAATCTTTTCTTTTTTCTAGGTCTCCATTCAAAAGAGTAACCACAATAATCCTCTTTCGTCCTCAAATCAAATTTCATTTATTTATGAGTGTTTTTAATCCCCCTGCCATAGTTGGTATCCTTAATGGTAAACTTTAGCTCTGAAAAAGACCACTCAACTGGTGTCGATTTCTTATTACCTCTGGAAAATTTTCATGAGTTAGGTCAAAGCTGAAATATCGGACAAGCAGTGATAAATGTTATTTCCCTGGTTCCTTTGACAAGAGCCCTGCTCTGACCGACCATCTAAATACTGTGATTTGGAGGTTTCATAAAAAAGAAGCATCTTAGCAAAAAACCCAGGGGCCAGAGAGCACGCAATTCTACCAGGCAGCAGAAACAGACTTCATCATTAAGTTTTTAACAGCATTCCTTTTCCGAACCCACAACTTCACAAAAAGTACCTGGCGGGGTTGCCCCTCTCCCCCTGTAATAAATTTTTTGTCGCTAGCTCCGTTAATTAATGCGTCAGTTCGTGACATCAGGAATGAATTCCAAAGACCTACTCTAAATCTTCAAAAATGTTACGTCTGATGCTACAGTTTATCTTAAAGCCACAATATATATAATTAGCAGTATGATCTTTCCCTTTCTCACCCATTATAAAAACCCGGACCGAGGTGCGAGTGCTCCAGAGAACGTATAAACATAAGCGACATTAGATCTTTTCACGGGTAGACAAGTCAGATCTCTCTTGAACGCGAAACTTGGTATCGCGTTCATGAATAAGTTCATGAATAAGTGGATTCATGAATACATCCACATGAATAACTGGATTCCGCTAATGCATGAATAAGTGGGAGGAGCTTTTTGTTCGCACCGAGAATGAAGAGCCAGAAATAATCTGCGGTAAACTTACTGCCTAATTATATAAACTGTGCTTTAAGCTAACAAGTTTGATAAGCGGTGTAGATATAAAAAAAGGGACCGTGAATACTTATAGTATTTTAATAGTTATTCGTGAGCTCTGTCCTCAAATTTGAAGTGAGAAGGATAACGTTAGCTGAAGACAAACTTTTTGAAGTAAAGAGCAACTTTTACTATTATTCATTAGTTCCATATCAGGCAGAAATGTATGTTCTTTAGTTAATCGTCCTTTCTACTACAACTTAGCGAAAACCTTGTATTGATCATGTAGTAGTCCTAAATGGCAGTACAAATTGTACACAGGGAAACCAAATCTGTCAATATTCAAATAAGATCAAATCAAAATTGTAATTCAAATCAAATCATATCAAATATAGTATATCATAGTAAATCATATACAAAATATATATGATCATATGAAGTTGCAGAAGTTTGTGCAGAAGATTTAAATGAAAAAACAATTCTGTGCTCTTCAAATATGAAACAGAAATAGATAAAAATATTAAAGGTTATCCCAAAAGAACGTACTTTGTGCTACTGGTCTTCCCTTTTCCACAACCTGGCCCTTGTGACTAGTGATGAGGATATTTCCCATGTTGCTGGGTCATCAAAAAACCTGTGTACATGCATCAAAGCACTTAAAGTTTCTGGCTTTAATTTATTTTAGAGGGGACTTTTGATAGTCTTTAGCAGGGAAAACTGCCTCTCTGCTGCAGCACTTGAGTGTAGCAGTGCCATCAGGATACCCATGAATTTCAGCAAGGTAAGAAAAAAAAATCGTCTTCTCCATTCTTACATTCAGACAGGACTGACCAGAATTTTGTTGGATTGTCGCCTATTTTAGAGCAGATTGCATCGTATGCGTGCCTCAGTGATCAAAACTCTCTGTCCGAATCATCAATAGCTGCGTTTTCAGGCTCAGCGGGTTCGAACACGGGTTGTTCTCGTCTAGTTTCAAGTTTCTAAGTAGAAAGGCCTCATGAGCTACGAGGGGGACTCCTAATATGGGCATAGAGTCCCTAAGGGAGATGGATTTCTGAGAAATTGATTGCGCAATCAAAGTCTGTCAATGACCTCTTTTTTCCAAGGTCGATTTGTTTGTTGTTTCTAGGTGTAGTAACTCCGGGACGAAGGTTGCACATGCGCATTGAATTCTAACAGGAACAATGTTATTGATCTAGGACTCGAGGGGGAAGTGAATTTCTGAGAAATTGATTGCGAAATCGATCGTGAATGTCAAGGTGTCCAGAAATAGGAAACAGCATTTGTTGTTGTCGTTGTTTTGGGTAAGTGCATGCTCGAAGTGAATGTTATAAGTGTTCAGAAATATGAAACGGTTGGATCATGTGTTTTCTTCCCAGCCAATCAACAAGTTGGTTACGTCCTCCTTCTCAGACAAACTGAGGACGTATTAAACATTGTTTTACCCTTTACATAACAATTCACCCTTTAGATCTCGTATATAACGGGCTTGTCTTGATATGGGCATAGGTTCTGATTTAATACATTTTCATTTTTTATTTTCAAAATAAAATTAGTTTCATTGGTCACCCTCCAGTATATTCAGGTAAATCCCCTCCCCCCCTCCCACTCTAATACAAACATCACTAAGCAATCTTTATACTCGATAGAAAACATAAAATATGTACTTTTTTACCCTCAAAACCTAACCCATCCCCCATTGTTTTACAAACAAAATTCTCGCAAATAGAAATAATTATCTTTTCGATAAATTTAGACTTTTCTCTATTTTAATCTTTTCTCTAACTGAAACATCCGACGCTGCTGTTATTAACCCGTTCTGGATTGACACAATGCTCCAGCGCAAGGCCTATAATTAGCTCTGACCCCTTTTTAAAGCACTTCCTGTTCGTTAGTGTTAGCAGTTTAGTTTCCAATGGTTTCCAAAGATTCAAAAGGATGCGACTAAAAACATGTTTTTATTTATTGGATAACTGAAAAAGAACCATAGCTTTGATCAATGCTTTGATGTTTGACGAAATATTCACGTTTTCAACGTTTACTATTAGGGGGGATTTTCTTGAAACAACTTAGAAACAAACTAGGCCGACTTTTATATGCTGAATTTTGAACGGCTCAGTGAGCCGTAACTCATCTTTCTCAGATTCAAAAGGATGCGATATCTTTCGAGGGGGGGGGGGTATTTTTTCATGTCTGTTCTCCCGGATATGTGCCGTGGGGATTATGTTCCTCGGGTCGGTTTTTTCTGGGGGTGGGTTAAATACCAGCTACAGAAAAAGGATAAGGAAAGATAAAAAATACCGCTAATACCCAATTTCGCCAGAGGTTACATTAAGGCGTCCCTTTTTCAGATATAATAATGTTTGGTGTGATTGACACAGAATATATTGGTCTGAAATATTCCTCAACTGGCATTATTTTCGAAGCAGCTTTCCTACTCCTAGACAATCAACGACGTGAAATTCATTGCTATAAATGGAACGTCAGATACAATATGTATATAAGTACGAGAAAAACAGATGGAGTTCAACACTAAATTTTATAAATCGAAACGGCTTTTATGTTAAAACCATAAGACCACGTAATGAAAATGGCTATGAAATAAAACATATACAAGAGGAAATTCAGGAAATATGCAGTTTTTTCAGTGTGCATGCTGTTTATGTTAAGGGAGACGTGCCAACTGATAAACTCTTACTAGAAAAATGTGATAAAAACATAGCATTATTCAATTTAGAAGACTTCAAATGTGAAAAATACCTGAATTCAGTACATGACCCAGAAGATGAAGTTCGATATTTCGCTCAATGGATACCGGAAAAGAATGCCTGACAAGGAAAAATGCATCAGATATCCAAAGACCTAAACTTGCTCTTCCTCATATCAAATGGATTAAGCCCTTTTTTTTAAATATGTCATTATGTTTTTTTTTTAATACGTCATTATGTATTTTTTCAAATGTTTTTAAATATGTTTAGGCAATAAATATCTTAAGCCTCAGCCATTTTTATTCTTTAGAATACTTCATCGCCATGAAAATTATAATTTAAGGTTAAAAATTCCAGGGAACACACTTTCAATTTCAGCATGTTGGAGAACCCTAAATACTCACCACTATAAAGGTAAGTTAATCCTAAAAGGTTAAAAAAAATTTCTGAAATCACACTTTCAGATTCATCATGTCAGTGAACACACTTTCAGATTCAGCATGTCTGGGAACACACTTTCAGGTTCAACACGTTAGAGAACCCTAAATGATAAGTTAACTCTAAAAGATTATAGAATTTCTCTGAAATCACACTTTCAGATTCAGCATGTCAGGGAACACTTGGGTGAAACTCTATGATCGTTATAATATACAAGTTCCATTTGAACAATGTTTTGAGGTCCCCTAGCCCAACCCCAAAGGACCCCGACACCCATACCCCAACCCGAAGGAACCCAACCCTAAATAAACACCACTAAAAAGGTAAGTTAATCCTAAAAGGTTAAAAAAAATTTCTGAGATCACACTGTCAGATTCATCATGTCAGGGAACACACTTTCAGATTCAGCATGTCTGCGAACATTCTTTCAAGTTCAACACGTTAGAGAACCCAAAATGATAAGTTAACTCTAAAAGATTAAAGAATTTCTCTGAAATCACACTTTCAGATTCAGCATGTCAAGGAACACTTGGGTGAAACTCTATGGTCGTTATAATATACAAGTTCCATTTGAACAATGTTTTAAGGTCCCCTAGCCCAACCCCAAAGGACCCCGACGACCATACCCCAACCCGAAGAAGCCCCCCGGTCCCCCAAAACCCCCGGCCCCCCAAAGGCCCCCGGTCCCCACAATGCCCGCCAAAGGGCACCGAGCCCAAAGGCCCCCAAAGGCCCTCCGACACACCCAAAAGACCAACAAACAAAAATTTCTCTTAGAAATAAAATTTTTCATCACTGATATCACTTTTCTGTTCGAACTAGCAAGTTTTCTACCAAAGATACCAAATATTTTCATAGAAGTAAAATTTTTTGATTGTGATAACAACTTTTTTGTCAGAAGTAGCAAGTTTTGCTTAACACTAACAAACATTCTCATCAAAGTAATGATATTTAACTTTAATACTAACATACTTTTACTGAACACACACAAATTTCTCTTAGAAATAATATTTTTCATCAGTGATAACACTTTTTCTGTTCGAACTAGCAAGTTTTCTACTAAAGATACCAAATTTTTTCTTAGAAGTAACATTTTTTTATTGTGATAACAACTTTTCTCTCAGAAGTAGCAAGTTTTGCTTAAAACTAACAAACATACTCATCAAAGTAATAACATTTTACCATAATACTAGCATACTTTTACTGAACACACACAAATTTCTATTAGAAATAATATTTTTCATCAATGATAACACTTTTTCTGTTCGAACTAGCAAGTCTTCTACCAAAGATACCAAACTTTTTCGTAGAAGTAACATTTTTCGATTGTGATAACAACTTTTCTGTCAGAAGTAGCAAGTTTTCTTAACACTAACAAACATTCTCATCAAAGTAACAATATTTTACCTTAATACTAGCATACTATTACTGAACAAACAAAAATTTCTCTTGGAAATAATATTTTTCCTCACTGATAACACTTTTTCTGTTCGAACTAGCAAGTTTTCTACCAAAGATACTAAATTTTTTCTTAGAAGTAACATTTTTTTATTGTGATAACAACTTTTCTGTCAGAAGTAGCAAGTTTTGCTTAACACTAACAAACATTCTCATCAAAGTAATAATATTTTACTTTGATGCTAACATACTTTTACTGAACACACCCAAATTTGTCTTGGAAATAATATTTGTCCTCACTGATAACACTTTTTCTGTTCGAACTAGCAAGTTTTCTACCAAAGATACAAATTTTTTTCGTAGACGTAACATTTTTTTATTGTGATAACAATTTTTTTGTCAGAAGTAGCAAGTTTTGCTTAACACTAACAATCCTTCTCATCAAAGTAATGATATTTTACCTTAATACTAACATACTTTTACTGAACAAACAAAAATTTCTCTTAGAAATAATATTTTTCCTCACTGATAACACTTTTTGTGTTCGAACTAGCAAGTTTTCTACCAAAGATACCAATTTTTTTCTTAGAAGTAACATTTTTTGATTGTGATAACAACTTTTCTGTCAGAAGTAGCAAGTTTTGCTTAACACTAACAAACATTCTCATCAAACTAATGATATTTTACTTTAATACTAACATACTTTTACTGAACACACGCAAATTTCTCTTAGAAATAATATTTTTCATTAGTGATAACACTTTTTCTGGTCGAACTAGCAAGTTTTCTTGCAAAGAAACCAAATTTTTTCTTAGAAGTAACATTTTTTGATTTTGGATAACAGCTTTTCTGTCAGAAGTAGCAAGTTTTGCTTTTATCACTAACAAACCTTCTCATCAAAGTAATGATATTTTACCTTAATACTAACATACTTTTACTGAACAAACAAAAATTTCTCTTAGAAATAATATTTTTCATTACTGATAACACTTTTCTGTTCGAACTAGCAAGTTTTCTACCAAAGATACCAAATATTTTCATAGAAGTAAATTTTTTTTATTGTGATAACAACTTTTCTGTCAGAAGTAGCAAGTTTTGCTTAACACTAACAAACATTCTCATCAAAGTAATGATATTTTACCTTAATACTAACATACTTTTACTGAACACACAGAAATTTCTCCTAGAAATAATATTTTTCGACAGTGATAACACTTTTTCTGTTCGAACTAGCAAGTTTTCTACCAAAGATACCAAATTTTTTCGTAGACGTACCATTTTTTGACTGTGATAACAACTTTTCTGTCAGAAGTAGCAAGTTTTGCTTAACACTAAAAAACATTCTCATCAAAGTAATGATATTTTACCTTAATACTAACATACTTTTACTGAACACACACAAATTTCTCTTAGAAATAATATTTTTCGTCAGTGATAACACTTTTTATGTTCGAACTAGCAAGTTTTCTAGCAAAGATACAAAATTTTTTCTTAGAAGTAATATTTTTTGATTGTGATAACAACTTTTCTGTCAGAAGTAGCAAGTTTTGCTTAACACTAACAAACCTTCTCATCAAAGTAACAACATTTTACCCTAATACTAACAAACTTTTACTGAACAAACAAAAATTTCTCTTAGAAATAATATTTTTCATCACTGATAACACTTTTTCTGTTCGAACTAGCAATTTTTCTAGCAAAGATACAAAATTTTTTTATTGTGATAACAACTTTTCTTTCAGAATTAGCTAGTTTTGCTTAACACTAACAAACATTCTAATCAAAGTAACGACATTTTATTTTAATGCTTACGTACTTCTACTGAAAAAGCCCAATTTCTCATTGAAATAATATTTGTCGTCAGTGACAAGACTTTTTCTGTTCGAACTAGTATGTTTTTTACCAATGACACAAAATTTAATCTTAGAAGTAACATTTTTTTACTGTGATAACAACTTTTCTGTCAGAAGTAGCAAGTTTTTCTTAACACTAATAATCTTTCTCATCAAAGTAATGATATTTTACCCTAATACTAACATACTTTTACTGAACAAACAAAAAATTCTCTTAGAAATAATATTTTTTCGTCAGTGATAACGCTTTTTCTGTTCGAACTAGCAAGTTTTCTACCAAAGATACCAAATTTGTTCTTAAAAGTAACATTTTTGATTGTAATAACAAATTTTCTGTCAGAAGTAGCAAGTTTTTGTTAGCAGTAACAAACATTCTCATCAAAGTAATGATATTTTACCTTAAGACTAACATACTTCTACTGAACGCACACAAATTTCTCTTAGAAATAATATTTTTCGTCAGTGATAACACTTTTTCTGTTCGAACTAGCAAATTTTCTATAAAAGATACCAAATTTTTTCGTAGAAGTAACATTTTTTTATTGTGATAACAACTTTTCTGTCAGAAGTAGCAAGTTTTGCTTAACACTAACAAACCATCTCATCAAAGTAACGACATTTTCCCTTAATACTAACATACTTTTACTGAACACGCACACAAAGTTCTCTTAGAAATAATATTTTTCATTTCTATGTCTGAATCTAATTGTTTACATGTCCGGGTTGGTGTTTGGTTAGATTAGGTTAGGTTAGCTAAGTTATGTTGGGTTAGCTACGTTAGATTAGGTGAGCTAATAAACATTTCCCCATATTTAAGTTAGGTTAGGTTAGGTTAACTTATCATGAGCGCTCATGATAAGCTAACCTAGTCTAACTAAAGCATGGTACAAAGTCGACATGGGTGGATTTTCCGGCGAGTATGGTTAGGTTAGGTTAGATCAAGTTAGGTTAGGTTAGGTTAAGTTAGCTTAGGTTAGGTTAGCCTACGTACGCGCGCGTACGTAGGCTAACCTAACCTAACCTAACTTAACCTAACTTAACCTAAGCAAATAGATTCAGACATAGAAATGAAAAATATTATTTCTAAGAGAACTTTGTGTGCGTGTTCAGTAAAAGTATGTTAGTATTAAGGTAAAATGTCTGTACTTTGATGAGAAGGTTTGTTAGTGTTAAGCAAAACTTGCTAATTCTGAAAGAAAAGTTGTTATCACAATAAAAAAATGTTACTTTTACGAAAAAATTTGGTATCTTTAGTTGAAAACTTGCTAGTTCGGACGAAAAAGTGTTATCACTGACGAAAAATATTATTTCTAAGAGAAATTTGTGTGTGTTCAGTAAAAGTATGTTAGTATTAAAGTAAAATATCATTACTTTGATGAGAATATTTGTTAGTGTTAAGAAAAACTTGCTACTTCTGACAGAAAAGTTTCTGTTAGAATCAAAAATGCTACTTTTACGAAAAAATTTTGTATCTTTGGTAGAAAACTTGCTAGTTCAAACAGAAAAAGTGTTAGCATTGACGAAAAATATTATTTGTAAGATAAATTTTTGTTTGTTCAGTAAAAGTACGTTAGCATTTAGGTAAAATATCGTTATTTTGATGATAAGGATTGTTAGTGTTAAGCAAAACTTGCTAATTCAGACAGAAAAGTTGTTATCACAATAAAAAAAATTTTACTTCAACGAAAAATTTGTTATCTTTGCTAGAAAAATGGATAGTTCGAACAGAAAAAGTGTTATCAGTGGCGAAAAATATTATTTCTAAGAAAAATTTGGGTGTGTTCAGTAAAAGTAAGTTAGTATTAAAGTGAAATATCGTTACTTTGATGAGAATGTTTGTTAGTGTTAAGCAAAACTTGCTACTACTGACAGAAAAGTTGTTATCACAATCAAAAAATGTTACGTCAAAGAAAAATTTGGTATCTTTGCTAGAAAATTTACTAGTTCGAACAGAAAAAGTGTTATCACTGATGAAAAATATTATTTCTAAGAGAAATTTTTGTTTGTTCATTAATAGTTTGTTATTATTAGGGTAAAATATCGTTACTTTGATGAGAATGTTTGTTAGTGTTAAGCAAAACTTGCTACTTCTGACAGAAAAGTTGTTATAATAATCAAAAAATTTTACTTCTAAGAAAAAATTTGGTATCTTTGCTAGAAAACTTGCTAGTTCGAACAGAAAAAGTGTTATCACTGACGAGAAATATTATTTCTAAGAGAAATTTGTGTGTTTTCAGTAAAAGTATGTTAGTATTAAGGTAAAATATCATTACTTTGATGAGAATGTTTGTTAGTGTTAAGCAAAACTTGCTACTTCTGACAGAAAATTTTTTATCACAATCAAAAAATGGTACGTCTACGAAAAACTTTGGTATCTTTGTTAGAAAACTTGCTAGTTCGAACAGAAAAAGTGTTATCACTGACTAAAAATATTATTTCTAAGATAAATTTGTGTGTGTTCAGTAAAAATATGTTCGTATTAAGGTAAAATATCATTACTTTGATGAGAATGTCTGTTAGTGTTAAACAAAAATTGCTACTTCTGACAGAAAAGTTGTTATCACAATAAAAAAATATTACTTTTACGAAAAAATTTGGTATCTTTGGTAGAAAACTTGCTAGTTCGAACAGAAAAAGTGTTATCAGTGATGAAAAATATTATTTCTAAGAAAAATTTGTGTGTGTTCAGTAAAAGTATGTTAGTATCAAAGTAAAATATCGTTACTTTGATGAGAATGTTTGTTAGTGTTAAGCAAAACTTGCTACTTCTGACAGAAAAGTTGTTATCACAATAAAAAAATGTTACTTCTAAGAAAAAATTTGGTATCTTTGGTAGAAAACTTGCTAGTTCGAACAGAAAAAGTGTTATCACTGAGGAAAAATATTATTTCCAAGAGAAATTTTTTTTTGTTCAGTAAAAGTATGCTTGTATTAAGGTAAAATATTGTTACTTTGATGAGAATGTTTGTTAGTTTTAAGCAATACTTGCTACTTCTGACAGAAAAGTTGTTATCACAATCAAAAAATGTTACTTCTACGAAAAAATTTGGTATCTTTGGTAGAAAAATTGCTAGTTCGAACAGAAAAAGTGTTATCATTGATGAAAAATATTATTTCTAAGAGAAATTTTTGTTTGTTCAGTAAAAGAATGTTAGTATTAAGGTAAAATATCATTACTTTGATGAGAATGTTTGTTAGTGTTAAGCAAAACTTGCTACTTCTGACAGAAAAGTTGTTATAACAATGAAAAAATGTTACTTCTAAGAAAAAATTTGGTATATTTGTTAGAAAACTTGCTAGTTCGAACAGAAAAAGTGTTATCACTGATGAAAAATATTATTTCTAAGAGAAATTTGTGTGTGTTCAGTAAAAGTATGTTAGTATTAAAGTAAAATATCATTACTTTGATGAGTAGGTTTGTTAGTGTTAAGCAAAACTTGCTACATCTTACAGAAAAATTGTTATCACAATAAAAAAATGTTACTTCTATGAAAATATTTTGTATCTTTGGTAGAAAACTTGCTAGTCCGAACAGAAAAGTGTTATCAGTGATGAAAAATATTACTTCTAAGAGAAATTTTTGTTTGTTGCTCTTTTGGGTGTGTCGGAGGGCCTTTGGGGGCCTTTGGGCTCGGTGCCCTTGTGTGGGCATTGTGGGGCCCGGGGGGCCTTGGGGGACGGGGGGGTTCCTTCGGGTTGGGGTATGGTCGTCGGGGTCCTTTGGGGTTGGGCTAGGGGACCTCAAAACATTGTTCAAATGGAACTTGTATATTATAACGACCATAGAGTTTCACCCAAGTGTTCCCTGACATGCTGAATCTGAAAGTGTGATTTCAGAGAAATTTTTTAATCTTTTAGAGTTAACTTATCATTTAGGGTTCTCTAACGTGTTGAACCTGAAAGTGTGTTCCCAGACATGCTGAATCTGAAAGTGTGTTCCCTGACATGCTGAATCTGAAAGTGTGATTTCAGAATTTTTTTTAACCTTTTAGTATTAACTTACATTTATAGTGGTGAGTATTTAGGGTTTGGTTCCTTCGAGTTGGGGTATGGGTGTCGGGGTCCTTTGGGGTTGGGCTAGGGGACCTCAAAACATTGTTCAAATCGAACTTGTATATTATAACGACCATAGAGTTTCACCCAAGTGTTCCCTGACATGCTGAATCTGAAAGTGTGATTTCAGAGAAATTCTTTAATCTTTTAGAGTTAACTTATCATTTAGGGTTCGCTAACGTGTTGAATCTGAAAGTGTGTTCCCTGACATGCTGAATCTGAAAGTGTGTTCCCTGACATTATGAATCTGAAAGTGTGATTTCAGAAATTTTTTTTAACCTCTTAGGATTAACTTACCTTTATAGTGGTGAGTATTTAGGGTTCTCCAACATGCTGAACTTGAAAGTGTGTTCCCTGGCATGTTGAACCTGAAAGTATAATTTTCATGGTGATGAAGTATTCTAAAGAATAAAAACGGCTGAGGCTTAAGATATTTATTGCCTAAACATATTTAAAAACATTTGAAAAAATACATAATGACATATTTAAAAAAAAAACATAATGACATATTTAAAAAAAGGGCTTAATCCATTTGATATGAGGAAGAGCAAGTTTAGGTCTTTGGATATCTGATGCATTTTTCCTTGTCAGGCATCTTTTCCGGTATCCATTGAGCGAAATATCTAACTTCATCTTCTGGGTCATGTACTGAATACAGGTATTTTTCACATTTGAAGTCTTCTAAATTGAATAATGCTATGTGATTATCACATTTTCTAGTAAGAGCTTATCAGTCGGCACGTTTCCCTTAACATAAACAGCTTGCACACTGAAAAAACTGCATATTTCCTGAATTTACTCTTGTTCATGTTTCATTTCATAACCAATTTCATTATGTGGTCTTAAGATTTTATCATAAAAGCCGTTTCGATTTATAAAATTTAATGTAGAACTCCATCTGTTTTTCTCGTACTTATACATATTGTATCTGACGTTCCATTTATAGCAATGAATTTCACGTCGTTGATTGTCTAGGAGTAGGAAAGCTGCTTCGAAAATAATGCCAGTTGAGGAATATTTCAGACCAATATATTCTGTGTCAATCACACCAAACATTATTATATCTGAAAAAGGGACGCCTTAATGTAACCTCTGGCGAAATTGGGTATTAGCGGTATTTTTTATCTTTCCATATCCTTTTTCGGTAGCTGGTATTTACCCCACCCCCAGAAAAAACAGACCCGAGGAAAATAATCCCCATGGAAAATATCCCTGAGAAAAGACATGGAAAAATACCCCCTCCCCCCAGAAAGATATCGCATCCTTTTGAATCTGAGAAAAGATGAATTACGGCTCACTGAGCCATTCAAAAGTCGGCCTAAAAAGTTCAGCCTAGCTTGTTTCTAAGCTGTTTGATGAAAATTCCTCCTACTGCTACACATTGAAAACGTGAATATTTAGTAAAACATCGAACCAATGATCTAAGCTATGGTTCTTTTTCAGTTATCCAATAAATTACAACTTGCTTTTAGTCGCCTACTTTTGAATCTGTGAAACCATTGGAAACTAAACTGCTAACGCTAACGAACAGGAAGTGCTTTAAAAAAGGGTCAGAGCTAATTATAGGTCTCGCGCTGGAGCCTTGTGTCAAACCAGTGCGGGTTAATAACAACAGCGACGGATGTCTCAGTTAGAGAAAAGATTAAAATAGAGAAAAGTCTACATTTATCGAAAAGATAATTATTTCTATTTGCGAGAATTTTGTTTGTAAAACAAAAGGGGATGGGTTAGGTTTTGAGGGTAAAACAGAACATATTTTCCGTTTTTTAGCGAGTATAAAGATTACATGGGAATGGTTGCATTATAGTAATAGGGGGGGGAGGGGATTTACCTGAATATACTGGAGGGTGATCAAGGAAAATAATTTTATTTTGAAAATAAAAAATGAAAATGTATTAAATCAGAACTTACGCCCATATCAAGACATGCCCGTTATATACGAAATCTCAAGGGCGAATTGTTATGTAACGGGGAAAACCATATGTAACCAGCCCTCTGATTGGTTGAGAAGGGGGATGTAACCGACTCGTTGATTGGCTGAGAAGGAAACACGTGATCTAACCGTTTTATATTTCTGGAAACTCATAACATTCACCTCGAGCATGCACTTGCCCAAAACAACAACAACATCAAATGCTGTTTCCTATTTCTGGACACCTTGACATTCACGATCGATTACGCAATCAAGTTCTCGGTAATTCACTTCGCCCTCGAGTCCTAGATCAATAACATTGTTCCCGTTAGAATTCAATGCGCATGTGCAACCTTCGTCCTGGAGTTATTACACCTAGAAACAACAAACAAATCGACCTTGGAAAAAAGAGGTCATTGACACACTTTGATTACGCAATCAATTTTTCAGAAATCCATCTCCCCTAGGGACTCTATGCCCATATTAGGAGTCCCCCTCGTAGCTCATGAGGCCTTTCTACTTTTGTAGAAAGTAGAAGATTCAGTCTAGATTCAGCGGGTTCGAAGTTTCAACCCCGTGTTTCCCTCGAGAACCCGCTTTGTGAAAACGCTTGATGCACTAGACGAGAACAACCCGTGTTCGAACCCGCTGAGCCGTGAACAACCCATCTTCGAACACGGGTCGTTCTTGTCTTGTGCATATAACAGATTTCCGCAGATCTCCACTATATAAACAGATTTTTCAGAATATATGACATTTTAAGAACACCAACGAAATGGGAGGGCGAACCTGCCTTCGGGCTGGGGCTCCTCCCGAAAAACCACAAAATTTAACCCACAATTTTCTTTATTTTTTAGACTTAACTTGTATTTTTGTGTGTGTTTTCAGGTTGTAGCTCCTGAATTAAATTTTGCTTGACCTACGTGCCAAACTGTGAAAATTTGAAAATAAAACCGCACAAAAGCTTTAAAATGTTAATTTTGCGTAACTAAAAGGCTCCCTAGCTCACTAAAAAACGTTTCAATAACTACCCAATTTCGACGTTTTTGTTTAAATACAGCGAATAAATATTTTTTGGCAAAAAGACCTGACAGATAAATTGATCAATATGATTTTATATGATAACGAATGATCATTTCTTTCAGACATAAATGAACTTCATATTGTTGTGAACCAACTCAGCTCATCAATCAATCACGTGGTACTCCAGCTAATCAGGCAGCTCAAACGACGTGATAAGCTACGCAATAAAATGGAGAAGAACTGTGACATAATCACAGCGTATTTGCAAGCAATTTCACCAAAGAGAAGTTAGTAAATTAGAATTTAGATAAGCATAAATGATAAAGTTTATATTTTTTTACTGTGAAATGCCTGTGTCCTTGGACGATGAGCTTAAAAGAAAAAAAATACCAGTGTTCAAATGAAAACTTTGGGAGAAGGGGTTAAATTTAAATTGGTTTCTTCTAGGTGAATATGGTACTGGCATGTAGACGCAAGTTTATATATCTTTTTTCAACCTTAGAGGAGAGGGAAATCAAATTGAAAAACAAAATCATACATTTAAGCATTTCATTAAACACGCGTTTTAATAATCGTCTTCAGGCGTATATCTGCCTTTTTCGTATTTTCAGTTGTAACGTTCTCGATCAGGTTTTGCTCATCGTCTTATCCTAATCTTTTTCAAGTTATTTATAACCTATCCTGTTAATTCAATTTAATTGGTTTTTAGTACGGAAATGGGAACTTCCTGGGAGGGTGTACAGAGGGCAGTTGAATAGATTGGGATGGAGGAGGAGCCTGCGTAGCTCTGTTGGTCTCATGTGGTTTGGTGCTGCGTTGAGTTGTTAGTAGCAGTAGTGGTGGTAGTATGGTAATATTAGTGTAAGAAAAAGATTAAATTAGGGTACAATCAACCTAAGAAATTTTTTATTTACAAGAGAAACAAATATGTCGTAGCTTCAAAAAATGTTTGTAAAAGTACTTTCCAGGGGAAAATCGGAAAGGATTCTTTGTGAAAATAAGCTTGAAACATTCAGAGATTATCATTCTCATGGGACGACCTCGCCTTTGACCTTAGTTTTTCTAGAGCCATTGATGGTGCATTGAGTGTTCATGAAGTCTCTCCGCTCATCCATAATCCGTGCTGCAATATTGACCTCTTTCCGCTCCGGTACTAACAAGGTTACAGGCGTCCTTCGTTCTTAGTAGTAAGTTCGCCTTAAGGTGTATTTCAGACGGACTTCCGGACCGAGGGAACCTGAAATTGTGTTAAAAGGGGTTGGGTATTAAAGGGTCTGACAATGGTCTAACATGCTCTTTCGTTCTGATTGGTCTGAAATTTACACACGTAAGTTCCTAGGACAAGTAGAGAGAGGGCACTAATGTGCAAAAAAAGTTAGGTTTCAGACAAGGGCTTGCCCCAAAACTGGGGCCCAGAAAAATCCAAAAATTTTATTTCGATCGGCTTGAAACTTATCTGTTTGAGCCCTTGGCCAAGGGGCCCCAATCCACAAAAAAATGAATAAAATATATTCTTTGACGAAAACAGAGCTCACAAAAAGTGTGGAAAGCTTTTCCTTTGAACGACTCGAACCTTAAGGTGTCATGAATTGATACAACCATACTTAGCTCTATATGTTTTTCCTGCATTGCGATCTAACAAGAGTAGTGGGGGGGGGGGTTCCAGTTTCTGCAAGATGCCCTTCCCTGTTTCTTCCATATGCCCTCCCTTTTCCATTGAATTTCTACAACATGCCCTCTGACGTCACGCGACACACCTGTACAATTCGGTCAGCTGTTTCTGGTAATTCACCTGACCCAAGCATGAACTCTTGTCAGGGGTGGCCCTGACAAGAGTTCATGCTTGGGTCAGGTGAATTTCTATGACAAGCCCTCTGACGTCATGTGACACACCCCGTTTCAAGCGCATGTCTTGTTTTTAGGCAAAATTATGTCTAGACACGCTCCCAGGTAGCAAGACCCCCCCGAGATACTTTTTTAGACAAAAACATGTCCAAACATATCTCCCCGGAAGGTAGAACTCCTCTGTGATGTTTCTAGGCAAAATTCCCAGCTAGAAAGACTCCCCCGCGATGCTTTTCTAGACAAGAGCATGTCTCCCAACTAGCAAGATTCCCCCGCGTTGCTTTTCTATTAAAAGCCATAGAGAACTTTCCCCTTCAAAGTATGCTATAAATATCAGGAATGGGAACCATTTCCTCATCAGTCTCTTTTAACAGGTTGACGAGAACACAACTATAAAAACAATGGATAATTTTTATGAGCAAGTAAGTGCCTTTCTTTATTAGAATTTTTACCTGTCTCCGGCTTTTTCCCTATACCCCCCTCCCACCCAAAAAAATTTGTACTTTGCTCATTTTAAAACGTACTCTTTTCACTACGTAACCCCCCCCCCCTATTCATTACCATTTATTCCTTTCAAAAAAGAATGATTTACTTTCATCTTTACTTTCAATGTCTTTTCTGCAATCTTCCACTCTCATGTCTAGAGACGCTTGTTAAAACCTTGGAATTCATCAAATGTGTCACGCACGCTTTGTCTAAGTTAACAAAAACATATGTGTGAATAAGGCTGTAACCCTTTCAAAAGGGATGTCTGGTATGACACTCGGAAAGGGTTGTTGTCAATAAAGCTTACGGGAGGTGATCTTTTTACATAATTCTAGGCTGAATTTTCTTTGCAAAGTTAATGCGTAATAGAGATATTTAGGCCTGGAAATTTTGTGTGTAAAGAGGGAGGGGGCAATAAAATATTTATTTACATTATAGACACAAATCTAGTTTTTAATCTGTTTATTGCTTCTAAATGGTAAAAAATAGGATTTTCGGGTTTATTTCTAGCATGGAGTGTATTTAAATGTCTTCTAAAAATAAGGATATTTCTACGTTTACTGGATGGTTTCTCACAAATTTTAATTTTTTTGACAAGGAGTGACTTATTTAAAGGTGGGAGGGGAGAGGGCAATGGCAAAACTATGGTTTTCCATAAAGTTTCACAAGTTTTGCCTTCCTGGAAAGGAAGGGGGGCGCATATTTTTGAGGGCTCTATAAAATTTAATAACTATTTTATGCTTGCTTGAAAAGGGTTGGCTTATTTTAGACAATGTTTAAATATTTATAGCTCCTGTTTTTCTTCTCTAGAAGGCTGGGTACTAGTTTTTCTCTTCTTTTCAGAATTTTCCAATTCTTCCTCTTCCCAACAAGAGAGCAAGAGGAGGCGAAGCAACCCCTATGCAAGCTGCAAGGCCTTTCGTCATAAGATATGCCTATCCCTCTACACATGCTCTGGGCCCGTCATTGACCACTCAACCTGTAATGCCCGGAGCCCCCACGCTAGTGAAGGTCTCGTTCCTTCCTGAATGGCTCCAGCGCTGCCTGCCCAAGCCGCAGTCCAATCCGCGCAGGCTCCAATGCAGCCTGGCAGAAAACTGAAAAGAGAGTGGACGGCTGCTCATAATGCCGCAGCCCCACCTACACAGGGCTATGATGCCGCCAGCCCGTCCACCACTCATCAGGAGTTGCCGGAGCCTTCAAGAGCCCACACCCAAGTGCCGCCAGAATTTGATGAAGTAAGCATTTTTCAATCTAATTTCTACCAGGCTATGGAAATATCTAAACAAACTATTTTTTAAAACATTTTTTGCTTCTCAGAGACATTAAAAGCTTTTCGATAGAATATTAAAGTTTCCCCCACCCCTTGTTTTAAATTTAACAGCCCCCCCCCCTCAGAGATACCTAAATGTAATGTAATTATTTTACTTGTCAAAGAAACCGCTCTTTTCTAATCTTTAATCTTTCCTATCACGATATTTTCTCAGCCTACTGCAGACATCTTCGCTATTTTTTCAACCTAATAATAATATTTTCGCTAATTTCTAGTCTACTGTTAGAGAACCTTTCATCTCGCCATTTCAACCTAATAAAGACGTTTTTCGCTATTTTTTCAACTTAATAATGATATTTTTCACTAATTTCTAGTTTACTGTCAGAGAGCCCTTCATTTCACCATTTCAAGCTAATAATGCTATTTTTCGCTAGAATATTATAGTAAGACTCTTAAATAAGACTGTTTTTACAACTTTTTTAGGCCTATTTTTTCACTATTTTCCTACCTTATATTTCCTGCCCAGTAAAGGCATTTTTCTCACCTCTTTCAGCTCTTGAAGGGAATTTTTACCATTTTCAACATAGTAAAACCTTGTCAGAGATATTAAAGGCTTTTTCGCTAGAATATTAAAGTCTCCCCCAAGTTTTAAGGGACTTGGAAATAAGGCTGTTTTTTCGCCTTTTTTAGCAACTACTCACTAGTTTTTTTGGAGGGGGTCATCTGTGTCCCCCTCTAAGGATCCCCCTGTTAGCTTCATTCATACCTTTTTTTCTAGACTAGCCAACTTTTCAAGTTTTTTCTCGCTATTTTTCTTACCTGTGCTACGGAAATATCTAACTATTTTTCAACATAATAATGTTGTATTTCACTTTTCAGAGGCATTAAAAAGGCTTTTTCGCTACTTTTATCTTTTTTTCAGGCACAATAACCCCTAGTGTTAAGGGACTTAGAAATACGGTTGTTTTCCCCATTTTCAGGCTTTTTAGGGAAACGTTTACACTTATAAGTGCTTACTCGCTAGCTTTTGGAGGGAAATTCATCTGTGCCTTCCCATAATAAGGCTCTCTTTATGGCAATTTTTCACATTATCAGCTTTTTACTCCTTTTTAAACTACTTACTCTTTTGTTTTACCTTTTTGATTAAGCATTGAAGGCACAAGTATATGCTAAAAGTAGTGTTGTGAGCGTGAGAGGGGGGAGGGAAGACCCTGGCGACGTTCATTTTTATATCTTTTTTTTCTTTTTTTTATGGCTGAGATTGGCCAACTTATTGCACAATATATTGGAGGACCTGCAGCGGTAGAGGAGGCCTCAGATGAACTACTGGCCTGAGCCAATGAATTTATTACCAAATGGCCAGAACCGAATCCCCCTCGGTAAGTTTCCCATAACTATTTTTTAAAATATATTCAAAAGGGTTTATCAGTAGTGTGGGAATACCTTAATGGAATGATACATTTCACGAGTAGTGGAGGGGTTATACTTCCAAGAGGGCATGTTACTCATAATACAATGAATAGTAGGGTGACTACACTTCCAAGAGGGCATAGTACCCTTTCATAATACAACGAGTAGTAGGGTGTCTACACTTCCAAGAGGGCATGGTACCCGTTCATAATTTAACGAGTAGTTGAGGGATTACACTTCCAAGAGGGCTTGGGACTGATAATACAACGAGTAGTAGGGTGTCTACACTTACAAGAGGGCATGGCACTCATAATACAATGAGTAATAGGGTTTCAAGAGGACATGTTACCCTTTCATAACAGTTCTCTCGTTTTTCATAGGGCTATAGCTTCCAGTGAGCTAATATGCTCTTATTATTCTTCTAGGTTCTAACACCACCTACACCTGAGACCTACAACCTCTACAAGGACATTGAAAGTTATACGAACATACAAGAGGTGCCGGAGAATAGTGAGCGCGAGGGGGGTTTAAGTGCGGGGGCGATTCCGGCTAGTGTACCACCCTTTAATTTAGATAGTTCTGTGACGGATCTCGGCCTTCATATGGACTATGAATTTGTAGATCAGTTACCATCGAGTGAGGTCAAGACTACCCCTCACAGTGATATGGGACAAAGTGGAGGAGGTTCGCCCCCAGTGTTACCTAATTTTTATTTATCAGATACCGCTTTGCGCAATATTCATGTGTATAGGGCCAAGTTTTGTGATCCGTTTAATTCCCTGTCATGTGGTAATATTAAACGAATCATATAAAAACCGCACACCTCTACGTCAGCATGATTCAGGCACTTCTCGAAAAACATTTACGGGAGGTGGGAGGACGGATTCTTTAAAAGTATCATTTAAAATTATTTTTTCAATGCAAGTTTTGGTGTTTTGTGCGACCACCATATTCAAACAAGAATGCAGACACTGCACCCAGACTTAAATAATTTTGATGGTGTGTTTTCAGATGGGGTGGGTGAAATTTGTAATATGATGGAGGGGTATAATGAGAATGGGAATGGGTTATCTGTATTATTTTTAGAAAAATTAGAATTAAATGTAACTAAATTTAAAAGAGAATTTGCATCAAGATGTGGGAGGGGGAATGGGAAACCTAACTTTAAAAAATATAATAGTAATTTAAAAGCCACTAAAGGTGTACAACACTTTGGTTTTGACATAGGCTTGGAGTGTTTTAAATGTTCCGTCCTTGTGGCAGGACATAAAACTCCATTCAATGATGCAACTGAGACAAACTTGGACGATTGGACAGTAAATGGGAAAGAGGGATCAGATTTTCCAAAAGTAGATTTTACTTCTTTAAGGGGACAGTATCCAATAATACTTAAGGTAATTGATATTTGTGAAAGAGCTAATGAACATTTAAAAGTTGGGGTAACAGTTTTACAGTTTGATGAAGAGTTTGAAGATGGGGAACTTAGTGATAAAAAGGGGGCAATTTATTCCCTAATGGCACCGTCCATTGACTCTGTGAAACACTGGGTATGGCTTCTTTACGAACCTGCCAAAGATCCTGAATCAATTGGACATTTCTTTCCTATTCCACATATTAGCAGGTTTTTAAGCGAGGGTAAAGGTTACACTTCATGTCATTACTGCCCAATGAGATTCTTATTAAAAATTAAATAATCATTTGAGACACCGCAAGCGTCATGGGTACCAGCCCGTGAAAACGGTTTCAAGGGACAATGCCACCTTGCGGTTCAAAAGTTTTCAGAATACACTGTTGCAGAGCAACAAGGTGAAATTAGAAATTGAGGCTGCTCTCAAGGATGGGTCGGATCCGTCAAATTCGAATCTTGTGAAAAAACATGAAGCCATTGCGATCTCTTTTGTGCACACGCAGAGAGATTCAAGCACTACCATGTAATTGGTAGAATATTGTGAGACGTTGGGTGGAAAATATTGTGTTGGCACAGCTTTGATTGTTCTCATTAAAACAGCAAATTAGGCAATTTCATGGCTGCGCCATACACACGAGTTAAAAATCAAGACATTTGTTGGGTTTGCAAGAACAAAATTAATCAGAGGGATGCAAAAACCCGCGATCATAATCATTTATACCAAAAAATTTTATCAAGGGGAAGTAACTTTCGGGGGATCACGCATAAATCGTGTAATTTAAATGTTAAGCAACAATAATTTTTACCGGTTTACATGCACAATTCTAACTATGATTTGAAATTCAAATTACCAGCGTTGGCATGATTGCAGAAAGGTGAAGTTGTACATGGCGCATGGGCAGATGGCTCTTTTTCATATAACATCATACCGAAATCATCTGAAAATTTGTTACTCTTAGAATTTAAATGGCAAAGAATTGATAATGGAAATCCATGCTTGAATAAAATCCGTTTCCTTGATTCCTTTAGTTTTTCCCTAAATCTCTAAGTCAGTTGATTCAGGTACAGAAGAGCGACGATATTTTGCGGCGATTGTGGTTTCCCCTCTCCTCAAACCGCACTTTCTAGATGAGGAACTGTATGGTTTATTAACGTGTAAGGGCATATACCCGTACGAGTACTACAGCTCCACCTCGCAGCTAAGTGAGGAAAAATTCCCAGCCATCAGAGAATCTTATGAGTAAATTCGGGATATTCAATGCACGTTTATCGATTACAAGTATGTCTGGCGAGCTTAGGCTATGGGAGGGTGTAAAAATGGGAAGGGATACATTAAAATGCAGTAAACTGGTACTATTCTGACGCTCTTTGGTTCTGTCTGCAAGAGCTCAAGTACAATTCGTGGAAAATTTGGTATGGATTTGAGTATTATTTTTCCATCCCTCTTTTGGTAATGGGTTTAAAACTTAAAATTAGTGAAGCAGAAATACGTCTGACCGCCGATGTGGATCAGCACCTGATTGTAGAGATCCATGAGGGGAGGGTATGTTTTCCACGGGCATCGTATCCTTGAAACTGACCCGACTGGACAACGCATCGGTGAAAAGTCGGATGCCGTTTTCTTCGATACGAATTCCCTTTATCCGTCGGCAATGTATGACTTTTATTTGCCGTGTGGGAATCATCAATGGATTGACAATCATTCTGCTCCAGATTTTTCCAACATTCACACTCTTGAGGAAAATGGACCACAAGGATGGTTTTTCGGAATTGATGGGACTTCACTTTGGAACTTAATGGCTCGGTAAACACATAGTTTTCCCCTACTTTAATGGGCCGGTGCCATGAGTCACTTTGTATTTCTGCAATTTGTCTTTAGTACAAAATGCAGGAAGGGAATGGACGCCTTCGAAACAAAAGCTTACTGCTGACCTTGAACCGAAACAGAATATTTTTATATACCAAGTTTTTTTGCGGTGGATGCTGGCCAACGGTTTTAATGTGGCAAAGGTTCGCCGTTTTCTTGGATTAATTAAAAAACTTTTTCCACAAAATAAGTTTTTCAAAGAAAAGTAAAGAGCTCCATTAAACAAAAAATGACTAAAAAAAGTTAAATATTCTTCCATGTGTAAAATTACCACAACTCAGCATCAAAAGATAAATTAAACCCGAAACTAGCAGAAATTACAATTAATAACCGAGTCAAAATCAAAACGAGCGGAAATTAACATAAGTTGGGCTCAAAACCACTATGCCTTCTCAAGGCCAGAACATAATTTGCACTTTACTGAAAAAAATATAAATGTTTTTACATTTATAACTTTAATAAATCAAATAATATTAAGATTTTGATTACTAAATATCAGTAAATGTATATTAAACTGACAATGCACATTCATTTGTATTTTTGTATTGCACATTCATCGACCATTAAAAAGAGCACTAGGTCTTTCGAATTCCAATCGATTGAGGCTTTTTCGAGTTTCTACGACAACACTTCCTATAAAATCCTTATATGTCCCCAGGGCATAAATTACAATTCTTACCCTAAGGGCTGTGAGGGTGGTTGTCATCCTCTAAGACCTAATTTCCAGAACTTTTAACTATGTTAGACAAAATGGCTATCTCAAAATTTTGTTTGGATGTGTCTGGGAAAATGGTGGGCGTGAGAGGGGCGTTCGTCGCTCTCCAATCACTTTCAACTATTAAAAAAGGCCCTAGCCCTTTCAATTTCAAATCAAATGAGCCATTTTGAAGTTTCAACGATAACGCTTTCAATAAAAACCTTATATGCCCCCAGGGCATAACTTAAAACCCTCGCCCTGAGGGCTGGGGGGGGGGGGGGGGTTGTCATCCTCACAGACCTAGCTTCCAGAAATTTCTACTACGTTTAAAAAAATGTCTATCTGAAAATTTTGATTGGATGTGTTTCAGGGAATGGTGGGGGTGAGAGAGGGGTTAGTTACCGTCCAATCACTTTCAACTATTAAAAAGGGCACTATCCCTCTCAATTTCCAATTGAATGAGCCCCTTTTGAAGTTTTTATGACAACTCTATCATTAAAAACCTTGTATACCCCCTGGGCATAACTTAAAACCTTTGCCCTGGGGACTCTCGGGGGTTTGTTATCCTTAAATACATATTTTCCAGAACTTTCAACTACGTTGAACAAAATGGCTATCTCTAAGCTTTGATTGAATGGGTTTGGGGAAATGGAGGGCGTGAGAGGGGGGTAATTACTCTCCACTCACTTCCCACTATTAAAAAGGGCAATTTTAATTTCCAATCCATGAGCCCCTTTCGAAATTTCTACAACAAATTTCTATATAAGCCTTATATGCCCCCAGGGCACAAATCACAACCCTTGCACTGAAAGCTATGATGGGGTTTTCATTCTAAAAGACCTAATTTCCAGAACTTCCGACTACGTTGAACAAAATGGATACCTCAAAATTTTGATTGGATGTGTTTGGGGAAATGGTAGGCGTGAGAGGGGGGTTAGTTGCCAATTTCAATAAAAACCTTATATGCCCCCAGGGCATAACTTATAACCCTTGCCCTGAAGAATATGGGGAGAGTGTCCTGCTCGAAGGTATAATGTCCTGAACTTTAAACTTTGTGGAACAAAATGGCTATCAAGAAATTTTGATCGGATATGTTTGGGGAAATGGTGGGCGTGGAAGGGGTGTTTGTTGCCTTCCAATCACTTTCGACTATTAAAAAGGGGCAATAGCCATTTCAATTTCCAATCGAATGAGTCATTTTTGAAGTTTCTACGACGACGCGTTCAGCAAAAGCCTTATATGCCCCAAAGCATAACTTACAACCCTTACCCTGAGGGCTGTGGGGGAGTGTCCTCCTAAAAAACATAGTTTCTATTTGGAAATCCAAAACACTGAATTAAATGCCTATCTAAAAAATTTGATTGGATGTGTTTGGGGAAAAGGTGGGGGAGAGAGGGGGGTTTGTTGGCTTCAAATCACTTTCGACTATTGAAAAGGGCACTAGACCTTTGAATTTTCAATCGAATGAGCCCTTTTTCAAGTTTCTAAAACAAATATTTCAATAAAAACTTATATGCCCCCAGGGCATAACTTATAACCCTTGCTCTGAAGACTCTGGGGGAGTGTCCTGCTCAAAGGTATAATTTCCTGAATTTTAACTGCGTGGAACAAAAGGGCAATCTCCAAATTTTGATTGCATATGTTTGGGAAAGTGGTGGGCGTAGAAGGGGTGTTATTTGCCTTCCAATTACTTTCGACTATTAAAAAGGGCACAAGCCATTTCAATTTCTAATCAAATAAGCCCTTTTTGAAGTTTCTACGACAACGCGTTCTATAAAAACTTTATATGCCCCCTGGGCATAACTAAACCCTTGTCCTGAGGGCTGTGAGCAGGTTGTCATCCCCAAAGACCTAATTTCCAGAACTTAAAACTACGTTGAACAAAATAGCTATCTCAAAATTTTGATTGGATGCGTTTTTGATTGGACTTGATTGGGGGGAATGATGGGCGTGGGGGGGGGCTAGTTGCCCTCCAATCACTTTCGACTACTAAAAAGGGTACTAGCCCTTCGAATTTCCAGTCGAATGAGGCTGTTTTGAAGTTTCTACGACAAAGCCTTCTATAAAAACCTTATATGCCCCCAGGCCATAACTTAAAACCCTCGCCCTGAGGGTTTTGAGGGAGTATCCTCCTCAAAAACATATTTTCTATCTGGAAAACAACTACGCTGAACAAAATGGCTATCTCAAAATTTCGATTGGATGTGTTTGGGGGAATGATGGGCGTGGGGCGGGCCTAGTTGCCCTCTAATCTCTTTCGACTATTAAAAAGGGCTTTATCCCTTTGAATTTCCAATCGAATGAGCCTGTTTTGAAGTTTCTATGACAACGCCTTTTATTAAAACCTTATATGCCTCAAGGGCATAATTTAAAACCCTTGCCCTGAGGGTTGTGGGGAAGGGTCCTCCTCAAAAACATATTTTCTATTTTGAAATCAACTACGCTAAACAAAAAGGCTATCTAAAAAATTTTGATTGGATTTATTTGGGAGAATGATGGGCGTGGGGGGGGGGGGGCTAGTTGCCCTCCAACAAATTTCAACTATTAAAAAGGGCACAAGCGCTGTGAATTTCTAATCTAATGAGCGTTATTTGAAGTTTATACGACAACGCCTTCTATAAGAACCTTATATGCCCTAAGGTCATAACTTAAAACCCTTTCCCTGAGGATTTTGGGGGAATGTCCTCCTCAGAAATATATTTTCTATCTGGAAATCAATGACGCTGAACAAAATGGCTATCTCAAAATTTTGATTGGATGTGTTTGGGGGAATGATGGGCTTGGGGGGGGGGGGGCTAGGTGCCCTCCAATCACTTTCGACTATTAAAAAGGGCACTAGCCACTCCCAATTCCAATTGAATGAGGCCTTTTTGAAGTTTCTAAGACAACTCCTTCGATACGAAGTGCCCGGGTATGGAGAAACCAAAAACACATTGTGCCCACATCGTTCTTTACTTAGGCAGCGCTAGCGCGCTGCCTATGATATGAATTCCCTTTATCTGTTGGCAATGTCACACTTTTATTTGCCGTGTGAGAATTAACGGCAAGTGGCTTGAAAATCCTTCTGCTCCAGATTTCCCCAATATTCACACTGTTGAGGAAAATGGACCACCAGGATGGTTTTTTCTAAATTGATGGTAAAATACCTCTTGAACTTCATGACTCGGTAAAAGACTTTGTTTTCCCCTGCATAAATAGATCGGTGCCTAGGGAATCTTTGAATCCTACAATTGATCATTAGTATAGAATAAAGGTAGGCATTGGACACCTTCAAGACCAAAGCTTATTGCCGACCTGGAGCCGAAACGGAATATTGTTGTAAACCACATTCTTTTGCGGTGGATGCTTGCCAAAGCTTTCAATGTCACAAGGATACATAAAGCCCTCCAATTTGATCAAAAACCTTACATGAAAACTTTTGTTGACACTTTTGTCAACAAACGTTCTCAAGCAAAAAAGGTCAAAAAAGACATTTTTGAACTCATTTTAAATTCGGCCTTTGGTGAAATGTGTGAGCGTTTGCGAAACAGGAGTCGTTGTGATGTTTTGACCGACCCAAAAAATATGCCCGAGTCATTGTGGATCCAAACTTCACATCATTCACGATCATAGACTCGAATACGGTCCTCTTACATAGGAAAAAAAATGTAGTTTTAAATAAAAACATTGCCGCTGGTAGTGCCATTCTAGAAATTTCAAAGAAACTCATGTTAGAGTTTTATTACAATGTGTGTAAGCGCTAATGGCCGAGGGAGGGATGAGTTCAAGTTTATTATGGGGATACAGATTCATTATCGTTAAAAGTTAAAACAGATAATTTATTGGAAGATTTGGAAAATAGAGAGTACCTTAGCTATCGGATGGATTACCCAAACTGGGGTGAGTCTCGATATCCGGAGTTGGTGAAACGCCAGGCCCCAAATCAATTGTTAAAATTTAGATCAGAAACAGGAAGTGACTTGGTATCGCATGGTGAATTTCCCGGTCCGAAGGTGTACTGCGTGGAAACGCCCAATGAGGCAACCAAAAAAGTATACAAAGGGGTGCTTGCATACTATATAAAGAAAAATTTCAGCATGAGTGTTTACAGGACCTGTACAGACAAAACTATAGTTCCTAGAGCCAGTATCATGGCCATTCGCTCTTTGAAATACCAATTCTGTACAGTTCGAGTAGAGAAAATGTCATGTCCACCATATTGGACAAAGTCTATGTACTTGAGGGTGGTGTGAGAGTACTACCACATGGCCATTATCGTACTTCAGATCGAGTTGAATGTGTAAATTATAGAAAGCAACTCGGTCTTGAGAAAGCTCTATATTTGTGGGAGAGGAGGGAACCGTCTGTTCGGGGGGGGGGGTGAGAGGAGAGCCGTTATTTCCGTCACAAGCTCGGCACTGCCATTTTTTATCTAGTTATTTATATTTATCTAGTTATTTATTTATATATGTATATGATTTTTTTATACCGCAAAGTGGTAATTTCTAAGTGTTTATTTATCTTTTATCGCCTGGGCCTCTCACCTACCACGGGTGCTGGCTTGGCCACCGTTATAGTTGGCCGCCTCCCGGGGCCCGGCAACCTCCCGGGTCCTGGCCGCCGTGAGCCCCCAAGTGTTTTAAAATGTTCAAGTAATTTTTTATGTTGTAAATATATATTTTTTATATTTTGCGTGAATTAAAGAAACCATGTATACTATTTCTAGACTCTTTATTCAACAGATTGAGGTTAGGTTAGTTGCATTTTGATATTGGAAGAGTATGTATCAATTTAAAACACCCTTCAGATCGTTTCTTTGTGGACGGTTTCTGTCTGACAAAACAACACTTTAACGAAAATCATTCAAAACCGAGAATCCAAAAAATATATATTATTGCTATAGTATATGGCACGAATCTTATGATAAAATAAAGAAGATTGATCTAAGCATAAAATTTATACAAGGACGTGTTTAATATTATTGCGCCAAACTCGTGGTTGGTTATTGATGATTTAGCTGAATCTATTAAAGAATGGTCGCAGGAAATGTTACAACTGTTTACTATCCAGTCCCATCATGAAAAAATTTCTGCAACTATTGTTTTCCATAATCTATTCCATCAGAGTAAGTGTATGAGAACACTTGCTTTGAATTGTACCTACTATATCATCTATAGAGTTGTTCGCGATTCAAGTTCTAATAAACCTTACAGTTAGGCCTACATATTATTGGACCTGAATCAAAACACATTCGAAGAGTTGCGTGTAGTCCCTGATATTTTTGATAATGAAATTACTGTATATCCACCCGTGAATAGTAAAAAAGGTCATTAATCGCAATCATCACATTGAAGAAGCTACACTAACATCGGCATTTATTTTTCGTGCTAGCCAATTCAAAACCACGACCTAGAAAAACAATTCTCAACCATGGTGTTGAAAAGGAATGTATAAATCTTTAGTCGGAACTTTGTACGATTTTAAAGGAGGTTAATATTCAACTGTCATATGGTTTTAGACAGCAAACAAGGCAACATCGATCACTGATACGTGCTCTAGCTTACAAAAAGAAAGCAAATTGTAAAAGAAAACGTCTTGTTCAAGCGGATGGTAGTTTCTTTTCATTGTTACTGCCGATTATCGCCGGACTTGTAAACACTATTATCTAGCAATGAGTACACCCTATAAATTACCATCTATCGAACTTGCTCTTTCACAAAAAAAACACTTCGAAGATTATGTTGATAAATTTATTAACAATGAAACCTTTGCCGATGATGAAAAAATTAATTTTGATTTAAAATGCCCTTCATCGTGTCAACAAACATAAACCTTATCGTGAAAAACCACTCAAAGTCAATGTCATTGATCAACCTTCTGAAAGTTTTGAAACACCGAAATTGGAATAATTATTAACAAGTGTTTTAGACTTGTTGCCTCAATCCTATCGTGAAAAAAGTAAAAGACTCTTGGCGTATCTCGCTGAAAATGAAAAAATTGATGAGAAAAAGAATGAAGTTCTTATCCAGGACAAGCCCTTCAATTTAATAAATTTGTTTTTGGATCTGATTGCGTATCTAAAAAGAGTCGAATTCTTTGATAGTCATTTATATAATTTTTTAAAGTCGTCAAATTTTCCTAAAAGTCTTATCGGTAATAAGCAAATTCTAAAGAAACTAAGAGAACATAGTCTATTAAAGATAGTAGATAATTTTAAATCAGTCCTGGAATGCACACCTACTGGCGATTTGACACCGGTAACTAGACAAAAGCGAAGACGTATTGATTCACCCGGTAGTATACAAAAGGGTGGCGGACGGTTACGATCAAAATGGATCAAATTTTTAAAGGTGCTTACGAAAATATTGGAAAACCGGAAATTTTAAGTTCTCCCCCTATACTTGCTCAGGTTACCGGAATTAAAAAGAAGCCAGCAAAAGAGTATTTACAAAAGGAATCCAGTTATACTTTACATCAAAATCATAGGACTAGGGGTAATCACTATGGAGAAACTAAAGCAGTTTACCCTTGGCATATATTACAAGCAGATATTTTCACTCTAGACGCGAGTCAAAGACGTTATACTAAACCATACAAGAATATTTTACTCGCAGTAAGTGTTTTTAGTTGGTATGCATATCCAGTTTCATTGCAGTCAAAGAGAGGCAATGAAGTTGCTAAAGCCCTTGAATGCATCTTTAAACAAGATTCATATAAAACATTCCAGACAGACCGTGGAAGTGAATTTGTTAATCCACACGTAAAGAAGATTTTATTGAAATATAATACAATGCTCTATCATAGTCATAGTTCTATAAAGGCGGCATTGGCTGTATATTTGATACGAACCATTCGACTTTGAATTTCAAGGTATTTTAGATTGAGAATACGGCTGCATTTATTCATGATTTAGATAAAAGTATGTTGATTTATAATCAACGTCCTCATCCATCCTTGTTCAAAACTATCCCTCAGGAAGCTCATCATAGTGACAGTACACATTTTTTTAAGCAATATTCTAATGAAAAGGCAGGAAAGAAAAATTTAATGTTGGTGATACTGTTTGAATCAATCGTACAGGAAATATTTTTGATAAGGGGAATTACTTGTGGTCCACTGAACATTTTAAAGTGTAAAAAATTCTAGATACTAAACCTATAACATATCGTCTTCGTGATATGAAAGATGTAGTGATTCTTGGCGGTTCTTATGATTATGAATTACAGAAAGTTGGAAATAGTGGATTTTACCAAATTGAAAGGGTATTAAAGACTCGCACTCGCAAGGGTAAACGACAGTTGCTTATTCGTTGGCTAGGATACAACTCTGATTTTGATTTATGGATACCTGCTGAAGACGTTCATAATGTCTGAAGGTTTTTACGTGAAATTCATGTCCAATGTTTCTGACCCTCTTTATGAAGAAAAAACGAGCAATTTTTGGACAAAACTTTCTTCTGCCATTAAATTTGAAGGAAGGATTTAAGTTGCTCTTGTAGATTGTATTCTTGAAAATACATATGACATCCTAAGAAATGATCATACATATGAGATAAAAGTTAGAGCCCATGATTGACCAATTGTTAGCGATCAATATGTGATTGAAAATATGAATTCATTTGAATATCCCTTTGCAACATTATCATATAAGGAGTTTGGGACTATGAACGAATTGAGTCTTGCGATCAACAGAAAATATTCCGCTCGTAAAAATGGTCCTTTCCAATTCGATTATTCAAAGGAAGAGGGTAAAATCTACATTAGTTTGCCCATGGACAATGAAAAGGTTATTCTTATTGATAATCTAACAGAAGTGCTTGGTTTTAAACATAATGTTATCAACGGCAAAAGCGCAGGAAGCGTCAGTGGTACGAATCGCGTTAATTTTGCAGAGTATCCACCCGCCTTCTATTCGGACAGTTGTATTTTTCTTTATCAAGAGTTTCTTTATCGAAAGATCAAGAGTTGGTAATACCAATGTCCCACTCCTACGAGTTCTTGAGCGAAAAACCTCTAGTGACCATATTGACCACTACAATGTAAAGCACCTTAAATTCATTCCAGTCAACACTTCATTTTTGGAACTCTGTCAGTTAACATTAAGAAGTGAATGAGATGATCTGCTAGCAATAACAAAAGTTTTGGCTGTAATTACATGTCAAATTCGACCCATTGAGTGAGATGGCTAATAGAACTCATTTTGTAGGTCCTGATATTGATTGCTGTATTGCTACTCTTGGATCATGACAGTCTGGCCACGGAATGGATTATTATAGGGATCATTCGTCAATGTCCGGGTACGGTCTCGGCAGTCAGTTTGCTAGAGCTTTTTCGCTCTGCACTACCCTTGGCTAGAAAATATATTGCACCGGTTGCAGTGGATTTTGCGTTCTCAACATTACATGATTGGGGCTCTGGGAAAGATATTCAAGACAGTGTTTTGCAAAATCGCATGTCAAGCACACGATCCCTCGGCGAGCGATTGAAGCAACGAGGAAAAGGTTTAAAAAGGAGGAGAAAGACTCCATCACTCATCTGTCTCAAGTTAGCCAGGAACCGTAAGGCATCAAAGAAAGTAAAAAGATCCAAATAGGATTTCTTTTCCTAAGATGGCATATTTACAACATAAAGATGCTCACCCTTCAGTCACCTCATCTCTAAATCTTTTCAATGCTAAAAATGTAGATGTCAGTGCAAAACATGGATACTATGAACAATTTCACTCGCAACAACCACTCTCTGAAAATGTCCACTTTCAAGTTTATTCTAATGAAGACTACTTTATAGATTTGAATTCGACATTTATAGATTTAAATGTCATTGTTAAAAATCGAATAAGGAAAAACCAAATGCCGCCGAGGGGTTATCCTACGAAAATTGTGCACTACATAATTTATTTCGACAAATAAGTGACTACATAAATGGAACATTGGTGAGCACGAGCAATAATCTTTCAAATTATGCAAGTTATGTACAATTTATGGGGATGACACCAATGGCCTATAAGCAGTTGAGGGGTATGACTATTGGATATGAATATAAAACAAATACTGATACTACCAATATTCCTAGAGAGGCAACAACTAAAGATTTATATTTAGTTAGGAAACATAATCATGAAATATTTAATATACCTCAATGGTTGCCTCCTAATGTGAAGATTGATATAAAACTACAACTCGCACCGTCCAACTATATTATGCGAAAAGTACTGGACGCTAAACCCGACGTAACAGTTTCCCTCACCTTGCCAATACTTAATGTACGAAAAAAGGCAAGTTATGAGTTCTGTGACTTTGGCAATTGAAAAATTAAGAGCCTCTGGAAATAATATCAAATTGCTTTTACCTCATCCAGTCACGAATCAGCGTCATATTCCTAAAGATATGCGTACCTATACCGATTCGTCATTTATCAATGGCTAAATTCCTTCAAAATTGGCATTGGCTTTTGTAAAACGTGCTAGCGCTGTTGGATCATGGACAGATTACTTACTTACTTAACTTATGTCCCGGACGTCCTCAAGGGTCGCGTTGGGGCCATCTCCTTCACACGTTCCTGGATCAGTTTCCTGTACAAAGCCCGGTCGTCACCTTGTCTCAGAAGGCATAAGAGGTCATTTCGGAAGTTGTCACGCCATCTCTTCCTAGGTCTTCCAGGTGGGCGGCTACCGTGGACCCTTCCTTCAAAGGCATCTTCTGGCAGGCACGAGTTCTTCATTCGCTGTATGTGGCCCAGTCACCTAAGTTGCTGCAGGTGTACTTTTTCGAGAATAGTAGTTTCCCGCTTCAGCTGCTTCCGAAGATCTTCTTTCGATACTCTGTCTTGGTATGTGATTTCGGCAATGCCTCGGAGGCATTTTGTCTCGAAAGCCGTAATTCTGCGTTCATCTTTGACTTTCAGTGTCCACGTTTCGCAGGCGTACATGGCAACAGGTATGATCAGAAAGTCAAAAAGTTGAAGTTTCAGTTGCATTGATAGGTTTTTATTTCTAAAGAGGGGAGTAGCCTCTTGAAGGTTGTACTCTCTTGGGTAAGTCTTCGTTTTTTGTAGTTGGTGCAGTTGTTATATGATGATATTAAGCTCCCTCAGTACACGAAATTGGTCACTGATTCAACTTCTTCACCACTTATTAGGAAATGGACAGTGGATGGGTTTGGGTCTTTTGTGGTGCGCATCGTTTTGGTCTTCTTTGGGTTTATGAACATACCAAAGCTATTTGCGGCTGTTTGAAGTTCGGAGGTTTAGGTTTGTAGATTGGACTCAGTTCCTGCTAGCTTGTCGAGGTCGTCAGCATAAGCTAGGGTATCGATGTTTGTACCGTTAACGGTCACTCCTACATTGTTCTCAAGCAGGGACAGTATGGCATGTAAGAATAGCTTGAAAAGTTGCGGTGAAAGTATGCAACCTTTTAGCACGCCCAAAGTTGTACCGAACTCTTCTGTTTGGCCTTTTGGGGTCTGAACACAGCTACAGTTATTGTAGTACATATTTTTGGCTATGTTGAATGTATTTTCAGGAGTACCATAGTGGACTAGCATATGCTAAAGTCCATTTTGCAATTCTATATGAAAGGCCTGCATAAAATAAATGAGTAGTTGAAGGATTTCTTTGCCATATTCAAGATACCTTTCTGCGAGTTCCCTTACTACAAAGATCTGGTCGGTGGTAGACCGTCCATAGCAAAAACCAGCCTTATAGTCGCTGATGATGTGGTCTGTTATGGCTCTGATTCGGTTTAGACGGATCCTTGTTATGACTATAGCTGGATGACTTGTAAGGCTTATGGGCTAGTATTTCTCACAGTCATTCTTAGGGCCTTTCTTGTTGAGCGGTACGATGACTGCCTTTGCCCATGCTGTTGAAAAATGGCCTATTGACCACACGGCGACAGCTACTTTATGTAGTAGGTCCTCTAGTAGAGGAGACCAAACGTTAAGAAGCACCGCAGGAGTACCATTAGGGCCTGGGGCCTTATTGTTCTTGAGACTGTGAATGGCCTCTTTTACCTCAATAAGTTAAGGTGGGGGGCTAGGGTCACATTCCAGCTTGGAAAATCCTGATAGCACATTAGGGTTGCAGGTAAGAAGCGGATTCAGTTTCTCTTAGAAATGGCTTTTCCATCTGTCTTTAATAGCCTCGCTGTCACTGAGGAGCTTACCGCCCTTGTCCAGGACGCTAGTAGCGATTGTGGACTTTTTCGTGGAGAGTTCTTTGACTGTTTTGTACATTCTGTGGTTGTTTCCTGATTTGAAATCCTTCTCGCAGGACTCGCACTTCTCCCCTATGTAATCTTTGAGGGCTGTCCGAATCTTTTTGTTTTCCGTCCGCTGTATCCGGTTATACATGTCCCTACTTTCTCGATCCTGCTTGTTACAAACCTGTCGCTTTTGGTCACAAAGATCGAGAATCTCATATGTGATCCAGGGCTTCTCTGTTTTAGGTTTGTGGCCTAAGATTTCCTTAGCTGTATCTATAAGTGCTGTGTTCAGTTTCTCAACTAGGGCATCTAAGATGTCAGGGGTTATGGTCGACGGGAGTGACTCAAGTATAGGACCAAGACTTTCTTCTAGTGACTGCAGGAAAGTGGTGCGTGTGGTGGGTTCTTTCAGTTTATCGGTGCGGAGTCTTGGGATCCTATTTTTTTTTACAGGAAGGGTTTTGAGTTGGAGTTTTTCCAATGTGCTCATCTCAAGGACATGATCTGAATCGAAATCTCCCCCAGGCAAGGCGGTGGTATTTGTGACAGATGGCTTCCACCGTTTTGAGATGAGGACATAATCAATCATATTTGTCGTCCTTCCATCTGGGGATATCCAAGTTGCCTTTCTTCTCTTTCTATGTTTGAACATTGAGTTCGTAACAAAGAGATCATTATCCCTGCAGAACTCAAGTACACGCTCCCCACGTGCGTTTCGCCTCCCAAGACCGAATCTGCCTAAGACATCGCTGTCAAACTGTGTGGATTCTCCGGCGATAGCATTGAAGTCACCGATTACTACGAGGAGATCTTTCTTTGGAATTCCATCAGTTAGAGACTGAAGTTATTGATTGAAATTGTCAACTTCTTCAACAGGTCTTGAGGAGTCGGGGGCGTACACTTGGATGGCGGTGATGTTTTGTACTTTCGCTTGCAGCCGATTCATCATAAGGTGCCCTGAGACTAACTTTCCGGCTTTGAGGCCGTGCGTCACTGAGTGTTTTAAGAGACAGTCAATACCGTGTCAGTTTTTGTTATCAGATTGAACAGAGTATAAAACCATGACGTCGCCACATCGTTATTCTCTTAAGCCAGGGAGGTGAGTTTCTGAGAGGTCATTAACATCGTATCTGCAACCCTTTAGGTCTTTGACAATTAGCTCTATTTTCCCAGGCTTTGCCAAAGTTTGCACATTCAAAGTCCCAGGTAGAACGGGGCTTTCTGTGTCAGAATAGGGGTTTCTCCTGGTAGAGTGCTATCATCCTCAATAGGCATCGTCATCGTCTGCCGAGTTCGCATATCTTCGTCTGAAGTAGTCAGATCGTCGGCACCCCTGTACACGGTAACATTATCATTCACTGGTATATCTGTTCTACCATTAGTTACCCTAGATGTTTTAGCACGGTTTCGTCTATTTATTTTCAACTGATCCCTAACATTTAAAAGAAGAGGACTTTATGGATATTTTAGGAAAGTAGCAAACCAATCCTCTCTGTCTTTTGCAGGTGACTGATTTCCTCTATGTTGAGAATACTCCACTCTCACAGCTCTCTACTTGCTAACAATTAACCCATACCTTGGACAAGTATTTGACTCTGTCGGGACGTTTCCACGCGCCGGTGGGCCCAGCACAAAACCATAAAAGGGGCCCTAGTTCCTCCTTAACTGTGTTTGGCCCCACAGTTAGGGGTCCCAGTTATATTTAAGGACCCCCAGAAACTGGGTCCCCCCTTGGTCCGCGCCTTCTCATTGGTTATTCGAAGGAATCCCCCATATCTGGAGGACTTTCCCCTATCCGCCACCTGGGGACGCGCCTGAGCTACCTGGGGGCGGCAAATCTCAAGCCTGGGGGCGGCAATTCTCAAGTAAATGGAATTCCGCTGTACAATTTTTTCTTTGATAAATCCTACAGGACCCTCTGTGAATTGACCATGCAATCCCTAGATCGAGATTCGCAATTGTTTGAAAATGGTATAAATGAAGAAATATTTGCGAAAACGCATGGCATCATTGTATTGTGTCTGGTACTCAAGATATGAGTATTGTCCGGACGGGAAATGTACGGATAGAGTCTACCTTTGCCTAACCGTTGGATAATGGATAATGAAAATGGATGATACTCAAGATTCTTTTTGTTTCCTAACTAAACCTTATCTTCTAGATTCAATGTGTTTTTATTCACCTTTTGTTTCTAGTGATGATAGTGAAAATGATCCTCTGTTAAAATCTCTTTATCAGTCTGATTGTTGTTACCATTCTTATCAACATTGCTTTTAAAAAGTGCGGCCTTCAATGTCTTCTGTTAAAAACTTTAATGTGTTTACTTTGAATGTGCAAGGTTTAAGGTACAAAAGGGATAATGTTCTGCAATGTATTGGTGGTGTGAATTGCTATTATGGTGTAGTAGGTTTCATAGGAACTTGGCTGTATTCAAGTGATGGTGTTTCTGAGTATCACATATCAAATTTCTCTGCATGCCGCTCAAACAGATCTCTAACTAAGTGCTCTGGTGGTACACCCATATTTGTCACAAGTAATCTTAATGTTGCGAGACGTTTAGTCCTTGAGATGATTTTTGATCCAGTTGTAAATAATAGAAGTGTGTATGCTTTGATTGTTGACCTGTCATGTGACACAGTAAGTTGTGACACTATTTGTTTATTTTATACGCCTCCGCCTTTCCCAATTGCGGAATTTTCTGAATTAATTGATGAAATGTACTCAGTTGATAAGCTTGCTTCAAGAAATGTTTTCATGCTTGGAGATTTTAACTGCAATTAATTGAAAATTGGGTGTGATAATGAGTCTGACCGTTTTTTTTTAATCTATTGCTACCTCTGGCCTTCTTCCTTGCATTTTCTTTACTACTCGTGTCGATCCAGTCAGATCTTCTGCAACTCGTATTGACAACATTTTTCTGTCTTCTAAAAATGATATTAAAATTTCCTCTGGAATTATTTTCTCTGATATTTCTGACCATTTTCCAGTTTATTGTTCTGTTCTCAAATTAAAAATGTTGAGCCAAAAGGATACCAGAGGTGAGTCTTATTCAAGAGTCAGAGCAATGTTCATAACCTTATGTCTGATCTTAGTGCTAGTGATTGGTGTTCAGTAAGGAATTCTGAAGATATTAATAGGGCTTCAGCCTCATTAATGATTCGGCTGATAATACCAATTGAAAAAAAATTTCCACAAGTAAAGTCTTCTAGTAAATATAAACCCAAGATGCCTTGGATGTCTCCTAGTCTTGTGAGATCAACAATGCAGAAGTCAGATCTTTTTAAGCTGGCTTGCAAAAGCCTTGATCCTGATGATATATCAAAGTATAAGAATGTATTAACATCAACAATTAGACTAGCTAAGAAGAATTATTTTTTGTTGAAAATTCAGGAATGCAAAGGTAATTTACAAAAAGTTTGGAGTGTAGTTAATGAAGTTTTACATCATAGGAAACAATCAAAGAAACAGCCTACTGCCTTCAAAAATACAGATAGTTCAACTATTGAAAAACCAGCCGTATATAGCGTCTTCAACTCTTACTTTACCACCCTACCAACTGTTAAAACCCCCTCCTTTCCTAGACTAGGTGATTCTTCACCAGCTGAGAGAAGTATTTTTCTAACTCCTTGTGCAAGCATAGACATCGGTGATTTTATTTCTTCTTCAAGTAGCAGTAACACTTGGACTAACGATGCGCTTGGACTAACAAACCATGTGCTTAAGTCTGTTTCTTCTTATGTAGTTGAACCTCTTCCCCATATTTTTAATCTATCTATTTCAAAAGGTGTATACCCTGATTCGTTTAAAATTGCAAAAGTACTCCCTCTTTTTAAGAAGGGTGACCCCAGCTTAGTGTCAAATTATGGACCTATATCAATTCTCCCAATTTTCTCGAAATTACTTGAAAACTTTGTGCATAAGAGGCTTTTTTCATTCCTGTCTACTGGTGCTTCAATTGGAAGCGGTTCTGTTCTGTCTGATCACCAGTATGGCTTCCGACCTAAACTCTCTACTGGATGTGCTCTAGTTGACGTTACAGAATTCGTGCGTGTTAACATAAACAAGGATCGTTGTGTTCTAGGACTATTTCTTGATTTTTATAAAGCTTTCGATATGGTAGATCATTTTGTCTTACTGGGAAAACTGTCTCTACTTGGAGTTCGGGGAATTGACTTTGTATGGTTTAAATCTTACCTGTCTAATAGATCTCAGTTTGTGTGTTATGATGGGAAATATTCTGATCTAGCTTCGGTTTCCAAAGGGGTACCTCAAGGCTCAGTTTTGGGACCACTCCTCTTTCTTATTTATATTAATGACCTTCCTCCATCTCCCAACCTTGATACCCACACTGTTTTGTTTGCAGACGATAGTAATTTTTTTGTGGTTTCTAATGATCTGCCCTCTGCTGTTGCTAAGGCTCAGCTTCTACTCAACCATGTGCATGATTGGCGTGAGCAGAAAGGGATGCTGTTGAATAGCTCTAAGAGTAGTATCATTCATTTTCGAACCCCATACCACATGTCTGAACCTTCCCCAACAAACTTTGTTTTTTATGGTACTGATATAATTCCCCAGTGCTCTTGTGTTAAACTTCTTGGTGTGCACGTTGATTGTTTTCTTTCTTTCAAAACTCATATTTCCTATACACATTCTATAATTTCTCGTAAAGTGTCTATGCTTCATCGTGCCAATCAAATTCTTCCTCCCGATGTAATGCTTTCTCTTTACTATTCATTTGTCCTTCCTTATCTTTCTTATTGCTGCACTGTATGGGGCAATACTAACTATTCTTCCCTTCGGCAACTCCGAACAGCACAGAATGGAGGGGTGAAGGCAATTTTTCGCCTTCCCCGACTCTATCCTACGGCTGATCTTTACAGTGATTAAATAAAAAAAAACAAGTTTTTTTAACTGAATGTAAGGAACGACGTTAAAACTTAAAACGAACAGAAATTATTCCGTATATGAAAGGGGCTGTCCCCTCTTCAACGCCTCGCTCTTTACGCTAAAGTTTTTTATTGTTTAAAAAAATAGAGTTGTGAGAAAGTCAAACTTTAGCGTAAAGAGCGAGGCGTTGAGGAGGGGACAGCCCCTTTCATATACGGAATAAGTTCTGTTCGTTGTAAGTTTTAACGTCGTTCCTTACTTTCAGTTAAAAAAACTTTTTTTTTTCTAATTTAATTTTTGAACGTTTTTGAATTAATGCAGGTTTTGATTTTGGCTCACCGTACATGAATAATTAAAAAAAAAATTGAATATTAATTTTACTTTTATTTGGTTAAATGGGTTTCTTGAAACCTATTTAATTTTATTTACGAACGTTTTTATTAGTAATAAATATACGTAACTTACGAATTAACTTACGTAACAAACCTCTATATTCTTATATTTTTAATACGTATAGTATAGGGTTCGCCCCATAGTCAATACCTTGCTCTTTAAGCTAAAGTTCGAATTTTGTTTCAATTCTTTAAAAATGACCCCTTAATCACAAATGCCGTTAATTAGAATAAATAGCTCTTATGAAAGTATTAAATAATCTTTTGCTGAAAGAGTAAGGTATTAACTAGGGTATGAACCTCATCGTATATCTAATGTTTTCTGTCCTTTTGAATTTTGACGTTGCTCCTTACTTTGAGTTAAAAAACTTGTTTTTTTTATATACATAATTTTTGATCTTTATTTAAATAATGCTGGGAAGTCCAGCGCCCCCTTCATAGCAATCTCCCTTCTCCCATGAAAACTTCCTTCATGGTAAGATCCTCCCACATAACCCCTGACACACTCCCCCCGCCCCACTACCAGAAAAAATCCCCTCTGAAAAAGTCTGTATACTTCTCAATAACCAATACTAGGCTATATGTTAACACTGGGGAAAGTTCATAACTTTCAGCCCTCCCCCCTGGGATTTCGGGGGATTACGTCATCCTAAAAGACATAGTTATTATATTTTCGACTATGCTGAACAAAATGGCTATCTCAAAATTTTGATCGGGTGACTTTGGGAAAAAATGAGTGTGGGAGGGGACCTAGTTGCTCTTCATTTTTTTGTCACTTAAAAAGGGAACTAGAACTTTTAATTTCCGTTCGAATGAGCCCTTCCACGATATTCTAGGATCACTGGGTCGATAAGATCACCCCTGGGGGAAAAACAAACAAACAAATAAATATGCATCCGTGATCTATGCAAAATTCCACATTTTTGTAGATAGGAGCTTGAAACCTCCGCAGTAGGGTTCTCTGACACGCTAAATCTGATGGTGTGATTTTCATTAAGGTTCTATATTTTTTAGGGGGTCTTTCCCCTTTTTTTCGAAAATCAGCCAAATTTTCTCAGGCGCATAACTTTTGATGGGTAGGACTAAACTTGATGAAACTTATATATTTGAAATCAACATTCTTTTGATGTATCTATTGGTATCAAAATTCCGTTTTCTACAGTTTCGGTTACCATTGAGTCGGGTCGCTCCTTACTTACAGTTCGTTACCACAAACTGTTTGATACAGGTCTAGATACCTTAGATGTGGTTATCAAAAAGCAGAACCTAAAACTAGCTCATCGAGCCTTCAATTTCTCGCTTCCTCCAAACATCTTATCCTACTTTGATCTAGCATCAACACGTAAGGGCCAGACTTTGCTTCGGAGCCCTGTTCACCAGTTTCGGCTGCCTAAAAGGGTATCCTCAGCAGCTCAGAGATCACGAATTTATAGAGCAGTTGCTCTTTCGAACTCTATTCCCAGTGAACTTTCTCTTATCAAAAACTTTGCTTCCCTTTGCAGAAAAATATTCTCTAAGGCTTGAAGTAATTTCGTTTTTTTTTTCTTTATTTCTTTATTCATTTTGCTTTATCTATTTTTTCCGCTTTACTTTATACAGTTTTTTTTCTTTTCTCCTCTCTTATTATTTTGAATGAGATTCGAACCACGTTGTTTAATAATATTATTAATGGTTGGAATTTTAATAAATTACAGGACATTTTCAGTTTGGATAAAATTAAGTCAAAAGTTATTGTTTAGCAATCTTTAGTTGTTCGTTTTTTTGGTTGTTTTTTCTCGCATTGTGTTTATATTTTTGAGATATTGTTGTATTTTTTTTCCTTCCCTGATTTGTTTTGTGTGGATTTTGTGATTGATACGAGGTTCTCTACAAGCTATGCTTCTTGGGACCTCTAGCGCTTAAGTGTATTTATGTATTTATTATAGTATTTAATAAATTGAATTGAATGAAAATTGAAAGAATTGCATTAATCTCGCTAAAACAATTTGGAACTTATTGGTGAATTATTCCTAACGTCAATTTTCTTTAAGTTTTAGTATCTAGAGCATGAATCAAACCCTTGGTTTACTCAACGTGTATCTATGACCATCCAAGCACAAACTTATTGCATATATTTGTACTTCTTGGAATATATTCAACTAGTCGACAATACCCTAATCTTATTTAATAATAGTTCGTCGAGTGTAAAGACAGGTCATTGATTATGCATCTTTCAAACAAGAAGAAATATAGAATTTTCGGTCCGCTTAGCTTACCGTATACATTCTACACACCTCATATTAAAAATTTTCTTGAGCAGAGCGGAAAATCTATTATTCAAAATTGGAAGAGGGTACAAGATCTATCAACGAAAAGCTGTGGTTTTCATGCCCTATTATATTTTGTTTTTCAAAGTCGTGGACATACTTACATGGGATTCCTCAAGATTTATTGTAATAATCCTCGATTGAACGACTTTCTAGTTGAAAATGCTCTTTCTTACCTCTATAGTATAAATTTCGGTGCCCTGAAAGTGAAATGCTTCAAAATGTATGTATATTTGTCTATTACTAAACTTTGAATCTACAAAACACTGTGTCCTTTAGATTTCTTCTTCTACGTACAGGTAATCATCCAAAACTATAAGTGGTGGTAGCTCGTCAGGATTTAACTTGTATTCGTCTTGACGTGCAAAGTCAGGGTCACATTTTCTACAATATTGGGTAATTTTATTTTTAATAAATCTCATTGTAAAGTCAATAACACTACTCTGATTCATATGATAAAATTCACGTGTTTCAATTTGCTTATTTGAAGCAATGTCACATACAAAATTCTCATATGAAGAATAACTTTCAGCCAAATAAAAGTCTGTAGGTTTGTAATCAAAGCAGCCAGTATCTTCACAGCGATGTCGTAAAAACCTGACTCTTTTATTGTTCCAGCAATTGAAGCGTAGACCAGGTTCTTCTTCCCAAAATAATTTAAAGCCGCGAAGATACCAGTCTCTTAAAATAAACTGAACTCACGTTTAGGGTTTTTCGCAATCATGCCAGGATAAGTATTTTTCCCATTGATCCCATTTATCATAGTGACAATTGGAGCATAAGAATCCTCTATTATGGGAGTCACAAATCTCTTCAAGACAATAATTACAGTCTTTCATTTGCACGGCATATCCTTTATGCGATTTACATGGATTGCATAATTTAAACTTTTCATTATACTCATCAGCAAAAGTACAATTCTCACACGATGGCCAGCTGCCCAAAGTATACAAGCATAATGGGCATGTGTAAAGCATTTTTTCGATGTTGACAGCCTCACTTCTAAAAACAAACTGACTCTCAAACAAGAAAAAGTCTTCTAGGAGCGTTACAAAATGGCCGTCTTTGTAGACGTTAATTGAGTAAAAGCCTGGGTACCACGACGACAAAGTTTCATACAATAGTCCAAAGAAGGGGAATCGGTTCCCATTATATTGTTAAGCATTTCTCCAGATAATATCTTTCTTTGAAGAGATAATTCCAGAAAGTCACCATCTAAAAAACTAACCAATTTTCCAATTTTACTAGATTATGCATGATTTTCTGTCTCTCAAATCTATGCATTTTAACACTCCCACTGCTAAATATATGCCTTTTTCTATAAATTGTTCTCTTCAATATATTTTGTCAGCGCATTTAATCCATCTTTTAGTCTCTGTATATGCGCTATATTCACCTTAGCCGCGAAGCACAATTGTTCTTCCGACTTGATATTCCTGAATGTTATAACATATCCATTATACATCTTGTCCCATTCTAGGGTTAGTCGGGAACCCCTTGTAATTTCCACCGCCAACTTAGGTGCTCTAGGTCCTGTTTCGTCAGCACTTTCAATATTCAATACTGTATAGGCATCCATGTTGACTATCCCACTTCCAGAAAGAAACTGATCCTCCATCAGTAGTTTCAACCACATGGTAACGTGTCTAGACGTGATTTTGCCTAGAAACAAGACATGCACTTGAAACGGGGTGTTTCACATGACGTCAGAGGGCTTGTCATAGAAATTCACCTGACCCAAGCATTGAATTCCCGCCAGGGGTGGGAATTTATCCAGAAACAGCTGACCGAATTGTACAGGTGTGTTACGTGACGTCAGAGGGCATGTTGTAGAAATTCAATGGAAAAGGGAGGGTATGTTGCAGAAACTGGGGAGGGTATGCTGCAGAGACCGGAATCTCCCCTCCACCACTACTAACTAGTCCTGCCTCTTATGGATGTACTTTTCAAGCAGATCTACGATAAGACAATTTTGGGCCCATTTTCTACTTTTTATAACGTCAGTTTGAGCTAAAGAACAAAACTTATATTTTTGGATGAACAACCACCATCTAATAAAGATGCTGTTTTTCCATTTGAAAGATAATTTCCGTGATTTGGCTTAGTCAATGAAAACAGCTCATATGTGCGATATATTTGCTGAATTCAAAGATTTAATTTAGGTTTGCAAGGTTTTAATTTTAAAATTTCATTGTGTCGGAAAAAATTGCTGCGATGATTAAGAAAAAAATGCTTCTGTGGAAACAACGACTTTAAAAAACACATTCTCATCCTTTGAAACATTATATGAATCTATTGAAATCCGTCCAAACTATAATGGAGTTTATATCTAGAAACAGTATCAATTTCTACTGAAGAAATTCTTTCTCAGCTAATGAATAACATTAAATGCTTTTTCGATCCTCCTTCAAATAATATTTGGATCAAAGATTCTTTTTCAGTAAATTTTGAAAGGATGAAATGCTTAACCTTAATGAAAAAGAAGTTGATAATTTAATTGAAGTTTAATGCAACATCGAGATGAAAACGTGCTTGAAACTGAACCAATGAAGTAAACTAAAAATGGTTCAAATTTAACGTCTTTTTGCCACCAGTTATACATTTGAAGCTGTGTTCTCAGCAGGGTTGCCACCCGATGATAAAATCACTATATTTTAATGATTTTTTGGTTGATTAAGTGATTTCCTTCAATAATCTGGTGATTTATGTGCGGATATAGTGATTTTTTTATTTTTTAGGCAATAAAAAGAAATCACTCGAAATAGTTATAAATCACTAGGGGTAGCAACCCTGGTTCTCAGCCTTGGTGTACTTAAAAAATAGGTATAACATAATTGACTCCTAATTTTAAAGTGCTATGTAATAACAAGAAATATTGTCCATCGTACTAAGGACAAAATACTTAGAAACAAAGTTCATTTAATTTACCGAAATTTTAAATCAAAATAATTCTCGATTGCTATTATATTTTCCATATATAATTATTTTGAAATTTTTGATTAAACAAATAAATAGCTGAATTTAAAAGTAATAAAAGTCTGTTTTTAAAAGCAGTTTCATGCAGTGGGTTGCAACAAATTTTAAACCTTGTACAGGACAGCGGTCAATAAAATTTAAGAGACACTCCTATATGATGAGCGGAGTTATGTGGAAATTGCCTTGCAAGACTGAATGGGATTAAGTTGAAGAAATGTTCAATATTTTTTATTTATTTGATTTATATTAGTTATTAAAAAAAAGCTTAACATAAATATCCCTCTAAATGTCACAGCATGATATGGAGGAGAGATAATCAAACAAATCCACAAAAAGAGAAAAAAATGATATAATTAAACATTAACCTCAAAAGGGGTTAAATAAAGCTTGAGCCACCAATAGTTGAATCGGCAGAGGAGGGACATTTGAAATTTTGAATTCAGTAGCACCAATTGGGGAGGGGGGAGTCTCCCATAGGTTTTGAGAAATATCCCCCTCCCCCTATAAATCCCTAAAGTTTAGATAGACCGTTTTAACGATTTTTCCAAGCAACAAGGTTGCCGCTACCCCCTGTTTTAGACCTGTTTACTCAATGATATTCTTTTTTGTATCTTAGTTAAAAACTTGAAACAAAATCTTTGCCCTCCTAAATTTCTGTGAATCGGCGTCACTGGCTGAATTAAATCAAGCTGAGTTGAGCAGAACTGAGTGAAACAGAGTATGAGTCCGATAAAGCTGACTGAAAGGTTGGGTTAAAGGGCCATAGCTGAATGAGGTTATATTTCAAATGGTTAAGTTGTATGACCACCTATTTATTTATTTGCTCTTTGTTTGATGCTCATCTAACTATTTACCGCATTTTGATTAATGTTTGCTTCATTGATGTTTGACTCTTACAAGTCAACACTTCTTGCTGATAAACCCTTTCACTTCATAACTACTATAATATTACGCCCCTCACTCAATTTCAGCAATCTCGAGTTAGCAAAAACTGGTAAGAGCCCCATCTAAGTTAGTATCTAATGAAGGGATATAATTTCATAATACAATTCCCCTTGTTCCCGGGAATCGATCTTTGAAAACTTGTGCGCTGTGTAGGCGATATGTCTTTTCGCGGATGTTTTAGCCTTTTGAATTCCAGTTTAACTTATGAATTGACAAAGATCGGTTTAAATGAGCGGGTTTTTGAGTAGCATTAGGGTGAACATATCTAATTTTGCCAAAGGTGAGAAAGTTTAACAACTGTCATTAAATTTGACAGATTAATTAAACTGTCATTAATTGTTTATGGTCGAAGAGAAGATGAGTTGAAGAATATTGATTTTTCTTACATTTTTCCCATTTTTCCATAACCTACTAGCTTTCCTGGAGTATTTTTGGATTTCTTTTTTTTAATGTTATTTTGTTCAAATTAACTGAGATGGGTTTTTTTCTTCCCTGAAATTAGATTGGAACCAAAAGGTGATTGGTGAAGGCTGTTTCAGTTTGCTTTCCCTAAGGAGTAGTTACCCTCTGCCTTTTTTGCTTTGACATAGGACTGAAATTAGATCGACCCATTATCTCTCTGGAAATTCAACTAAGGTCTCTACGAATTGTGAAAGCAAGGAACAAAAAGTTACTCATGCTTTGAATCAAAGAAACACTACCAAAGATGAGCCCCTAACTGTAACTGTGCTTATTAAAAAATAAAGTCTTCTTAAGCCACGAGCATAGTGGTCCCAGTCGAAGATATAGATCTCCGGTCACCGTAATAAAACGATGCAAAAGATTTGCGCCCTTGGGAGATCCATATTTGCAATTTTTTCAGGCAGAGGGGTGTTTTTTCAAGAAAATGGGGGTAAATCCTTCCTTGGGGGGGGGGGGTATGAAAATTTTTATTGTCGTCAACTCTTCTATCTATATTTTGCCAATTCTGCTGTCAAATCCACTTGCTTTATTTTACTGAACAGCATTTTCATTTAGGACTTCTTATCCCTATGTCTCAGTGTTTAGCAAATTCATAGCATAAAAGAATGGTCTTAAAAGATTTGTTTGAATAATATGTATTGTGCAGTAAGAAGCCGCTGAATATAGAAATAAGATTTGATGATTTTGAAGTTGATCGCTATTTTTGGATTTTTTATGGCGCACCCGGTGAAATGCTGTACCATATGCTCTGCTACGTGTGGTATTTCGTGGGGATGCCCTTCTCGAAACATCTGAAGCTGCAAATTTCAATTTTGAATAAAGCTTATCATTTATATCAAAAATAAATTTTACTGGGTTTAATGCTTTGTAATAGTTACAATAGTCATTTATCAAATCTCTTTTATTGCTCCCACAGTTTTTATTCGTCATGGTGTATGTTCCAGGGTCGATTCATCAAAAATCACACCTTTTCTACTGATGAAAATAAATTTTTAATCGTACTACAGAACATTATTAGTTTCTGCAACGAGTATAAGTTTCAGTTCAGTAGCCTATAGTACATAATGCATGAGTTAGGGTTGAAATTATGGTATTCTGTATGTCTGAATATCCCTTTTCTGTCTGACCTATTTGCAAAGTAGATTTGGTTGAATAGAATAATGAGAACATTCGGTACTGTTCTATTAGCTCGATGCCGCGCGATATTGTACAGTGAACATGATAAAAGAAACTCGGCAAGCAGATTATTTCAATAGAGAATTGCAATGATGAGCATTGCAAACAGCGGTTTCTCACTCCGTTTACAATATTTAAACTTGTAGTTTTTTGGGATTGAAGGGGCAAAAAAAGGTACCTAGGTTAGGTTAAGGTTACGTATTTAATATATGCTATGCTTTACCCCCCCCCCCCCTGATGTGCAAATATATAGCCGAAATTTGTTTTAAACTATTATATTTTTATCCTATTTTGTTTTATTCATTAGCATTAACCAAACTTCACTTCTCGCGTGGCATCCAGCTAATAGAACAGTACCGACCATTCTCTTTCGGAACTTGGAATCTTTAGGTACGCAATTCCAGACTATCTTTTAGGGAACTGCACACTACCTTTTGGGGAACAGCGTCACTTCTGACTTCTTAACGTCGATATTTAGTCTTTTAACCTCCTCAGTTGGGAATAAAACTAAAATTTGATTTATTAGGCATTGATTCTACCATATTTTTGCATGAATTCCTTAGCCTTCAATGCTAAATACTATCACTGAAATAAATGAAAGGATTTTCAGGACATAGTATGAAATTTAACTGATCACCATACGACTGTACGTCTTTTTGGAAAAAAATATGACTACGGTAGGAACTGATTTACCGAGCCTCCCTACAACTCTTTTTATATGACTATAATTAAGCAATATAATAATTTACTTTCTTGTGACAAACGAGAGAAAAGTAAGAACCGGAAGTTTGAAGTTGCTTTGATCTTATTAACTTTTGGGATTATCGTTATTGTTTTCCACCGTTTCTCTAATTCATATACTTCTCACTGCTTCCTCCATATCTACTAGTAGTCATCTATGGTCTCAAGTTTCTAGAGTCTCTGATGTTAATAGTCCTAATTAAATAAATTATTACTGTGCCGTGGCTGCGTCAGATATGCCAGGAACTAATTAGTCTTTTCTTTTACTGGGAAAAGAAGAGACGATAAAGGCTACATCAGAAAACGAGAACAAGGTTTTAACTAGCTTTATTACTGCAGGCTAGCTCAGTGGGTGGCCGGCGCTTACCCCCCCCCCGGCGAATACCCCTAGGAAAATACTTCAACAAATAAAGAAGTATTAAGACTATAAGGAATAGGTATCACAATATGTGTATCAAACTGACAATACACGTTTTTTTTTAAGTAAAGTGCAAATTATTTTCTGGTCTGAAGAAGACATGGGTGTTGTCAGCTACTCCTTTTACTTTTTGCTCGTTTTGAGTTTGACTAGGCTATCTATTGTAATTTCTGTTAGTTTTGGACTTCATTTATTTGTTAATGGTGATTAGTTGTAGTTTAACACTTGGAAGATAAGAAAAACAAACTTGTAGAATTTGACAGGACTTTGTCCGTAAAAACTTAAACAATTTAGAATGTGTTGGTTCCCAAAGCAAACTATGTTTTCGAAGGATAGCCAAACCTTCTTAAACATTTTTGTGCCATATGTTTTAGCTTAATTTTAATGACTGTTTGCCAAAACTGTTTTTCTTCTTTATTTTTTTTTTTTTTAATTTGGCACCCACTACTACCCAAAATTGGAGAAATTTATATAGATGCCTTTTCAACAGAAATGGATTTGTGTGTTTTTTTTTGTTTTTTTTTTTTAAGTTTTTAAGACACTTCTGGTGTGTAACTTCCTCTTTTTCCCGTTCCTTAGCACTTTTCAACAAAACTGCAAAAAAACTCAAATAAAAGTTTCAAATTTAGAAACCTTATTTTCCACAGGGAGGAGGGTATTTTCCACGAGGGTATTTTCCAAGGAGGGGGTGTTTTCCGCGGGGGTAATTTCTGGAGGACGGGGAGGGGTATTTTTCGTGGTGGAGGGCATTTTTTTTGGGGGGGGGGGGGTTAAACACCCCCTCCTCATTAACTATAGTAATTTTAGTTATTTTAATGTGCTCATGTCCGTATTTTTGGCTTAAAAATACACTTATTTTTATATTTATCTAATATGCAGAATAATTGTACCAAACGCATTTTGCATACAGACCCGTGATGCTTACCTCCCCCCCCCCCTAATGTGCAAATCTACAGCGCAAAATTTATTTCTAAAGTAACGAAGAAACTAACCAAAAAAACTGGTGTGTTCTCGAATTTTACACAGCGTAAACTTGAGTAAGTGGCGCATAATACACAAGTACCAAAATTCCACCCCCCCCCCCTACGGAAATAAAAAAAACTCAAATAAAGTTCTAAAATTTGGAAATCCTTTTTTCCACGGGGGTATTTTTTTTTGTTTTTGCGGGGGGGGGGGTATTTTCCGCGGGGGGGGGGAGGTATTTTCCGGGGGTACTTTCTGGGGGGGGGGGGTATTCACCTAGAACCAGCTCAGTGATATATATTGGTCAATATATATATATATATATATATATATATATATATTTTTTTTTTTTTTTTTTTTTTTTTTTATATATATATTTTTATATATATATATATATATATATATATATATATATATATATATATATATATATATATATATATATATATATATATATATATATATATATATATATATATATATATATATATATATATATATATATATATATATATATATATATATATATATATATATATATATATATATATATGAAATGTGGGAGGCAATCAAATCGAAAATGTTACACACTGAAAAAAAGGCCGCAGAAGCGGTGTAAGTAGACCGGTTTTTCCGGGAATAACGTATTTCTCTGAGATGCAATATAGGCCTATTATTATGAGCCCTTTATAATAATTAAAGGCGTTTCTTTAATTTTTGGCTACTATGGGCCGTGGTTCGTCCTATGCTAGGTTGCAGCTACCACTGCAACCATGATTTATTTAGTTCAAAGTGCTTTTTGGAATATGAGTTTATGATGCCTTAAATTTACTAGTTACAATTTCGCATGTCTATGGATCTTTCAATTTGGTTTGTTATTTGGGTGTAAATACACCCAAATAATAAATTGTTTGTCCAGTGTGTTTGGATTTTTACGCAAGGTCAAAATCTGGTTCAGATGTCTCGTTTCAGATAAATAAATCAATGAACGGAAACAGTTTTTCTTTTCTTACCGAATTATTACTTTTGATCCATTATATTCAGTAGTTTATATGGTATCACCATGATATTCAGGTTGATAAACTATATTATTATCTTAATAGGAACATTTGTTGAAGCAAGTTTCTAGGACCAAGTATTTGCTACTTTTGTAGTAAATCTGAAATTCGTCATCCACGGATTTTGTCCTTCCTGCGTATAGGTAAGATGTTGAAGATATATACATATATACATATATACATATATATATACATATATATATATATATATATATATATATATATATATATATATATATATATATATATATATATATATATATATCTATATATATATATATACAGTTCGTTACAGTTCGTGGTAACGAACTGTAAGTAAGGAGTTACCCGGCTCAATAGTAACCGAAACTCTAAAAACCGGAATTTTGACACCCATAGATACATCAATACAATCAGATTTTTATGCTGATTTCAAATATATAAGTTTCATTAAGTTTAATTTTACCCATCAAAAGTTAAGCGCCTGAGAAAATTTTCCTTATTTTCGAAAAAAGGGGGAAACACCCCCGAAAAGTCACAGAACTTTAATGAAAATTACACCATCGGATTCAGCGTATCAGGAAATCCTACTGCGGAAGTTTCTAGCTCCTATATGCAAAAATATGGAATTTTGTATTTTTGGTCAGAAGAAAGATCACGGATGCGTGTTTATTTGTTTTTGTTTTTTTTTTTTTTCCAGGGGTGATTGTATCTATCCAATTGTCCTAGAATATCGTGAGAGGGCTCGTTCGAACGAAAATTAAAAGCTCAAGTGTCCTTCTTAAGTGAACCAAAGAATTGAAGGGCAACTTGGCGCCCTCCCACGCTCGTTTTCGCCCGAAGTCACCCAATCAAAATTTTGAGATAGCTATTTTGTTCAGCAAAGTCGAAAATCTAATAAATATGTCTTTGAGGATGCCTTAATCCCCACAGTTCCCGGGGGAAGGGCTGGAAGTTATGAACTTTGGCCATTGGTTACATTCAGTACTGGTTAATGGGAAGTATAAAGACGTTTCAGGAGGGATTTTTTTCTGATCGGGGGGGGGGGGTGGGGGTCTGATGAGGGGATTACGGAGGAGAATCCTTCCATGGGGGATGTTTCCTTGGGGGAAGGGACATATCTATGAAGGGGCGCTGGATTAGTTTTTTCAACTGAAAGTAAAGAGCAACATTAAAACTTAAAACAAACAGAAATTATTACGTATATGAGGAGGTTCGCCCCCTAGTCAATACCTCGCCCTTTTCGCTAAAGTTTTTTTTGTAATACTTTCAAAAGAGCTATCTATTCTATCTAATTAACCGGCCTTTGTGATTCAGGGGTTTGTGATTCGAACAAAATGTGAAATTTAGCGTAAAGAGCAAGGTATCGACTAGGGGGAAAACTCCCTAATATACGTAATAAAACATACGAATATAGAAGTTCGTTACGTAAGTTAATTTGTAAGTTACATCAGAACAAAATTTTGAGAAAGCCATTTAGCCATAAAAGTAAAATTAATATGAAAATTTCGTCTTAATTATTCATATACGGTGAGCCAAAATAAAAGCTGCATTAATTCAAAAACGTTCGGAAATTAAATAAAAAAAAAGTTTTTTTTACCTGAGAGTAAGGAGCGACATTAAAACTTAAAACGAACATAAATTATTCCGTATATGAAAGTGGCTGTCCCCTACTCAATAACTCGCTCTTTACGCAAAAGTTTGAATCTGTCACACAACTTCATTTTTTAAACAATGAAAAACTTTAGCGTAAAGAGCGAGGTATTGAGGAGGGGACAGCCCCTTTCATATACGGAATAATTTCTGTTCGTTTTAAGTTTTAATGTCGCTCCTTACTTTCAGTTAAAAAACTTGTTTTTTTTTTATTTGATATATAGTTAAATTGGCTAGAGATCCGGCTAGATTCTTTCCAGGAAAGCGTTTTAAAATATGTTTTAGGTACTTGTTTGAATGACCGAATTCCAAACAAAAATATGTACGGAAAATATGTTTCAATCCCACCTTTGTGGGTTATAATGAAAGAAATGTTGGAATAGCTAGGTTTTAATCCAGCTATGGCCAAAAGAAAAACAGGATATTCTCGTATGGAGTAGAAAGAAGTCCCAAGAAAAATATAAATGAAGTTGGAAGGAGGGAATGAAGGTCTGAACACATTCAGGGGGAGGAGGAGCTTGCACGGATGTATTGGTTGTAGATGGGTTGGTGCTGCTAAGTGTTAACGTTAGAGGAAGGTTACGAGTTTACTTAATATACTAATAATATACGATACTTATCTTTCTATCAGGAAAAATTATACCTTGCAATCTTTAGGGTAGTCTGAAATGGCAGTACTAGTTATGATGGTATTGCGTTACAAGTTGTATTTTCTTTCATTTGTTTTTTTTTTTTTTTTCATTTTTTTTTCATTTGAAGGTCAAGATACCAGATTAAGATTTAGTATTGATCCACCAAAGAATGATACAGGATATACTCAATGGCACGATGCAATGCGAATGGTGGCCCGCTTACAAGAGGGAATACCGCAGGATTTTCGTAGAAGAGTAAGTATCTTTATTGTTGAGTTGCATGGTCTAATTTTTTTTCAACCGGATCTGACATTGAGTATAATGACATAATTTTCCCTCTGGAATCTTCTGTAGTTGGGAAATTCTTCTGATTCGCTGAGCAATGCCATGCTTACAAATATGGAAGTTCAATTAAAACCGTTGTATAGGTCCAGAAACTAACGCTTCTTGAAAACCACGTTGTAGAAAGGGCGATGGTGTTTTTGATGCAACTGTATTTTGCAGCTCGCAGTTCTCTGCTAGTTCAATTCTTTCCATACTATTATGGAATTTTGTATGATAATTCATAAAATTTTTAAAAACCAGTGCTTTACTGAAAACGCGAAATCGACGCAATAAAAGAGGATTAGAAGGAGAAAAACCCCTTAAGTGGCCTGCAGGACGTAAGAAAATAATTCATAAAGTTCTCAATAGTCTCTTACCGGCCATGAAATCAATAGATTTTACAATACGATTATAACTCTCTAAAAAGTCCAAGAAAGCTTAGTTTTCTATAAAGCACTGGTTTTTCAGAATTGTGTATTGCAGTTTTTTTTCCTGAAAATTACATTTTTTAGGCCCTATCTACAGGATGCGAAATTTTTTGTTTTTTCTGAGAAGGATGGGCATGGATGCGTGCTTGCTTTTATCTTGTTCTTTTTTGTCTCCCCTGGAGCCATCTTATCGAGCCAATTGTCACACAATATTGGAAGAGGGCTCTTTAGAATGGAAAGTAAAAGTTCTAGTGTCCTTTTTAAGTAGCAAAAGTGACTTTGCCAAAGCTAAGTAGTGTTTTCTGTCACTTTTTGGCATGAAACGATAATTTTGGCTCAAAGAGGGCTAAGGTATTATGTAGTCAAATTTTTTAGATAGTCAATTGATTTAGAATTATTGAAAAATTAAACATCGAGCTTTTCAGTTTCCGAGTCCATAATCCAGTACGATGGGGCGTTCATTTATAAAGATACACCGAGTCCATACAAAATAAACGACCAATAAGGACAGTTATTGCTAAGATAGTTATGGTATTGACGAGGGGGCGAACCCCCTCATATACGTAATAATTTCTGTTCGTTTTGAGTTTTAATGTTTCTCCTTACTTTCATCTGAAAAACTAGTTTTTTTACTTAATTTCTGATTGTTTTTTAATTCCGGCACCCCCTTAATGAAAAATTCCCTATCTCCCATGTAAAATTCTCGATGGAAATATCCGCTCACGTAACCCCCGACCCTCCCCCCTCCAACCATAAAAAATCGCCCCTGAAAACGTCTGTATACTTCCCGATAATCAATATTATATGCAAACAATGGGCAAAGTTCGTAACTTGCAGCCGTTCCCCAGGGACTTTAGAGGATTAAGTCATCCTCGAAGACATAGTTATTGAATTTTTCGACTATGCTGAACAAAATGTCTATCTCAAAATTTTGATCGGGTGACTTTCGTAAAAAAAAATGAGCCGGGGAGGGGGCCTAGTTGCCTGCCAATTTTGTTGGTCACTTAAAAAGGGCGCTAGGACTTTTAATTTCCGTTCGAATGAGCCCTCTCTCGATATTCTAGGACAACCGGGTCGATATGATCACCCCTCGAAAAAAAAAAAACAATAAAAAAACAAAAGAAACACGCATTCGAGATCTTTCTTACGGCAAAAATATAAAATTCCACATTTTTTCTTGTTTTTTTTGAAAATAAGGGAAATTTTCTCAGGCTCGTAACGTTTGATGGGTAAGACTAAACTTAATGAAACTTATATATTTGAAATCAACGTACAAATTTGATTCTTTTGATGTGTCTATTGATATCAAAATTTGGTGTTTTAGAGTTTCTGTACTATTGAGCCATGTCGCTCCTTACTTACAGCTCGTTACCACGAACTGTTTGATCAGCTATTACGGAGGAGCATCAAAGATTATTTGTGTTCTAGATTCCTTTGGCTCTAAAAAGTTTCTGTTTTTGCCAAAATTTTCCAATTTTTAGCAGGGCTTCAGGTAAATTTATAAAAATGGGTGTGGTCGGGGGGGGATGGAATTTAATCTTTATTATCCTTTATTCTGAGGAATATTTTTGGACCAAGCCTGAAATATGGGTGGTGTGTGGGAGATAGATCCCCTTTTATTGCAGAAATGCTTTAAGTGTAACGTAAAAGAATACATTCATATACTTACCTGCCCAAAGGGTTTGAGGTGGAAGTAGGCATCCTTTTTTTTTTTTTTTTTTTTTTTTAAGAACTTCTCTTTAAAACCACGGTCATAGCGATCTTGAAATTCATTTGTGGCATTTCAGTTTCTTCCCTTTTGGAGATTACTTTCATTTTGGATAAAAAAAAACAAGTTTTTTTAACTGAAAGTAAGGAGCGACATTAAAACTTAAAACGAACAGAAGTTATTCCGTATATGAAAGGGGCCTTCCCCTCCTCAATGCCTCCCTCTTTACGATAAAGTTTTTTATTGTTTTAAAAAATAAAGTTGTGGGACAGAGTCAAACTATCCACAGTTCACAGAGGGACTGTGGGGAATTATGACTCAAAGACATAGTTATTTTATTTTACGACCATGCTGAACAAAATGACTATCTCAAAATTTTGATCGGGTGACTTTGGAAAAAATTAGCGTTGGAGCGGGCCTAGTTGCCCTCCTTTTTGGTCACTTAAAAAGAGCAATAGAACTTTTGATTTCCGGTTGAATGAGCCCTGTCGCGATATTCTAGGACCACTGGGTCAATAAAATCATCCCTGGAAAAAAACCAACAAACAAACAAAAAAAAACAAATAAACGCGCATCCGTCTGGCAAAAAATGCAAAATTCCACATTTTTGCAGATGGGAGCCTGAAACTTCTATAGTAGGGTTCTCTAATACGCTGAATCTGGTGGCGTGATTTTCATTAAAGTTCTATGACTTTTGGGGGATGTTTCCCGCTTTTTTCGAAAATAAGTCAAATTTTCTCAGGCGCGTTACTTTTTATAGGTAAGACTAAACTTGATGAAATTTATATATTTGAAATCAGCATACAAATTTAATTCTTTTGATATATCTGTTTGTATCAAAATCCGTTTTTTAGAGTTTCGGCTACTATTGAGCCGGGTCGCTCCTAACTTACAGTTCGTTACCACGAACTGTTTGAAGTATTTAAAGATGTACACTTTTACAGGGATGAATAGCATTCTTCGCGTATGATCATGCGTAAATTAAACATGAATGTAAGAAATTGGGACTAATGAAGATTGTGGTGGCCACTCTCACGTTTAAGAGAGCCGTAAATCAAATACCTTGTAGGAATACTCTGTAAGTAAAGAGTGAGAGTGATCCTTGTCAATAGAGACGAAACTCTAAAAAAAAGTTTGAGTTTTGATCACATTTAATACAGCAACAAAAATCTATTACTTAGATACACAAACCTTACTAATTTCAAGGCTGCTTATTAAAAGCTATTAGTGTATGAAGATTTACATAATTTAATGAAAAGGGGATGCACTCCCTCAAAAAGGGGCTTGACCTTGATGAAAACTTTATTATATTCACAAAAAGTAATTTGCAAAATATGACATTTTTTATTTCTCCAGAAAAGGACGGTCAAACACGTGTGTTTTCTTGTCATGGGTGATCATATAGAACCAGTAGTCATAGATTATGGAAAGATGGCTCGTTCGAATGAACGTTTAAATATCTAGTGTCCTTTTTATGTATCGAAAGAGATCACGACACAGAAAATTGCAATATTCTAGCGTTTTGGCTCGGAAAGAGTAATTTTGGCCAAAACAGTTCCGAAATGGTATAGAACGATTGTTCTGAAAACTATTGAAAAGGTATTTATGCACCTCTTCCTCTCAGAACTGACGTGCACTGGACGTGCGTGAACTGATGTGCGATGTATCATTCGTCCCGGAGGATATATTCAGTCCATAAAAACGAACCGTCATTTTAGATTGTTTATCGAATAAAATTAACGGCTATAAAGTATTGCACACTTGCAAACCATCTATTTGGGGTGGAACTGATTTTTCGTAGTGTAGGGGATATAAGTCTTCAAAAAAGTGTTTTAGGTCCAAATCATCATTTTACGAGAGATGGTTCGGATTAATTAAATAAATATTCAGATACTGCGGATTCAAACTCTGACCTCACTTCATTAGGGGAAAATATCCATTTATGAATTTAGGTTGAAGTCTGTAGTATGGGTGCTGATTGGACGAAAGTTTTTTCTGAAAATCAGAGTGTATTCCCTATACACTAAATGAATATTCTTTTGTTTTCGAATTACTGTTCTGCAAAAGCTAAACTCTTATAAAAGTGGGGATTGCAGGGGCGGCGGTCATTTTCATATTTTGGCTAGCTCTGGGCTTGGTATTAAAGTGAACGGAAATTAAATAACAAAATTTTATTTAGTTGCGGTAGAAGCAATAGCTCCAAGCTAATAAATAGAAAAGTAAATAGTGAAATAGTGAATAAATAGTGAAAGTAAAGAACAACATTAAACAAAAAAAAACTATTTCGTGAATGAAGGGGACAGGCCCCGTTTCAACCTTTCACTCTTTGCACTAAAGTTTGACGTTCCCAGGAATGCTTTAAGAACGAATCCTCAAACGCAAGGGCGATGGGAACTGAATAAAGTTTTTTTTTCACAATACCTCAAGAATGTACAAGCTATTGGTGCGCATTTGCTTTGAGCCATAAAATGATCAATTCCAATTTTTAAAAGCGGTCAGTACACAAAACACTTGCATTTACCTGTTAACTACATTTGCCTTGCTAATAAATGATTTCATAAAAAAACACTATAAAACTTTAATGTAGAGCAGGGGATTGAGGAGGGGCGGCCGTTATCATATACGGGATAGTTTCTGTTGGTCCTAAGTTTTAGTATCGCTCTTGTATTTCAGTGTCAATTTGTTTTATCTAATCTTAAGAATGAATCGACAGAAGTGTTGTCGCAATAATAATTCTAATTGGTTTGCTAATAGTTTCCGATACGAGCTGTTAAATTCAGTCACAGAACTCTGTGCCTGTCCCTTCATTATAGATTAATTTAGATGCGTTGTCAGTTATCTGTAATTATTTAGAAACTAGTTTTCCATAAAATTCTGCCTATAAAAAAAAGTCCGATTTTTATTCTGCTCTGACAAGTGTTAATGGTGCGTTAACCTTTTTTTGTACCATTTATAGTGGGCCTGGTTGTATTTCTAAACGAAAAAATACGAGAAAACAAGGGTCGTTTTCTTTAAAGTCCTGTTCCATTCCCGTAGCTATCTCTACTAATTGCTATCTGTACGCTTAAGCACCTGCATGGAACCGTGCAGCCTTTTATTAATAAAAATAACACAAAAACTTCGATTTTTTAATGCTAAAATTTGTTTTAAAGCTGCTAGTTTAGTCGTATTTTACACAGGGGGAGATACAAACTTAATTTTGAGGGAGGCCAGGGAAAGGGGTTGGAGGTATTCTGGTGCATGTTAAGATTTCTATATCTGGTATAGAGACATAGGGTCTGCAGTGGGGAGGGGTCATCCAGATATACTATACTATTCAATTTGCGATTTTAAATTATTGTACATTAATTTAGTAAATAGTCTACCAAGGCCTGCATGAAAGGGATGAAACCCTCCCTTGAAATCTCAAGATGTAGACAGCTGTTTCCAGAATGTAATTAAATATAAAAAAAAAATTCATCTGAAATTAAAGAGACACATTAAAACCCAAAACGGACAGAAATTATTCCGTATATAAGGGGGGTTGCACCCTGCACAGCATAAAGTTTTACCTCCTTACTTTCAGTTGATTTTTTTTAATGATCGTTTTTCAAACAGTACTACTACTATCAACTCATTGCAGCACTGAGCCACCTGAGGACAACACAGCTACGTACGATTTTATTCTATCCCAATGTATTCAAAGTTTCCGTCTTCACATTCTCCCAGAAGTTTTCATTTCCCTTGAATCTTTCCTTGCGACTTCCTGGCACCCCGACCGAGGACGACCTGCTTTCCGTTTAGCTCTCCCAAAAAGGACAATCTGTCATCCCTCATTCGCAGAACATGCCTTAGCCATTTCAACTTTTCTGTCATTATAGCCTTAGAAAGCGATATTGAACCACACTTTTTGTACAGCCTACTGTTTGAAATACGCCCAGTACCCAAAGCAATCCATAGGAAATTTCTCGGGAAAACATCAGTAGAGATGCCTTATTGACTCGTGTCACCACACCAAATATGGGCATAGAACCACGTGGTTTATGGTTTTTGTCAGTGAGAATGAAAAAACAGGAATTTGCTCACATTTATGTCTGTTTTCATGGATAGTTATGTGTGTTTGTCGATTTATTTGATGTTTTTCATGGATGTTTTATGGTTTTTGTCAGTGAGAATTTGAAAAAACAGGAACTTTGTCACTTTTATGGATGTGTTTATGGTTTTTGTCAGTGAGAATGAAAAAACAGGAACTTTCTCACATTTATGTCTGTTTGTTATCAGTGAGAATTTGGAAAAAACAGGAACTTTCTCACATTTTTATATGTTTGTTGTCAGTGAGAATTTGAAAAACAGGAACTTTGTCACTTTCGTGGATTATTGTGTCTAATGGGATCAGGTCAATGACACTTCCTTCTTGTTGTTGCTGAATGCAAATGTTATGATCCAGAAATAGTATTTGTTGTTGTTGCTCGAGCCAAATGTTATAAGTTTCCAGGAAACAGTTAGATCACGTGTTTCCTTCTCAGCCAATCAGAGGGCTTGCTTACATAATAATTTGACCTTGAGATTTCGTATATAACGGGCATGCAATGTGATTAAATTATCAGAAAGTATTTTGACAAGAAAGTATTTTGACATAATGGATAAATTTGATGAATTAGACGAATTGGCAACCTCAATTTACCATTTAAGTTCCGTGTTTATTTTCAAAATAAAATCATTTTCCGTGGTCACCCTCCAGTATATTCAGGTTAACCCCCCCCCCATACAATACAAACATCACTATACAATCTTTATACTCGATGGAAAACATAAAAGGTGTTCTTTTACCCTCAAAACCTACCCCCCCTCTATCATTGTTTTTACAACAAAATTCTCGCAAAAAGAAATAATTATCCTTTCGAAAAATTTAGCTTTTCCATATTGTAATCTTTCCTCTAACTGAGACTTCCGTCACTGTTGTTATTAAGCGTTCTGTTTTGACATAATGCTCCAGCGCGAAGCCTATAATTAACTGTCACCCCTTTTCCTGTCTGTATACATTAGCTGGTTTTAGGCAATCTAGGTTTTCAGTGCTTTTACGTAATTCAGTGTTTGTCTGAAAATAGCGGTCAGCTAATTTTGTCTGCAAATTAGCGATAGCCCGAGGGTGGGTTAATTTTCCTAACTATAGGGGAGGGGGCGTGAATCCGTTATTTTTGATGGGGAGGGGGTTAGCACTTTTAATAGTGACAAAATAGAAATGAAAAGATAATTGTTTCTTACTTCAGTGTCTAACCATTTCTCTTCGAAATTTAGCGATTTTAGCTATAACAATTTTCCTAAATTTAGGGGGGGGGCGTGAATCTGGGATTTTTGTTGGGGAGGAGGTTAGCGCTTTTATTAGTGACAAAATAGAAAATGAAAGATTGTTTTTATCATAATTGTTTTCGACTTCAGTGTCTAACCATTTCTCTTTGACATTTTAGCGATTTTAGCTATAACAATTTTCCTAAATTTAGGGGAGGGGGCGTGAATCCGTGATTTTTGTTGGGGAGGGGGTTAGCGCTTTTATTAGTGACAAAATAGAAGTGAAAGATTGTTTTTATCATAATTGTTTTCTACTTCGTTGTGCGAACCATTTCTCATTGACATTTTAGCGATTTTAACTATAGCATTTGGATAAAAGGTAGTAAGATATATTCGTTATTGATCTGGCATGCGCTTGAATAAAAAACTGAACGGTCGTATAATAATGCTTTGAGTTATTTCTGAGAAAAGTTGAATTTATTATAATCAAACTATGATTTTCAGAGTTTAGGTTGCTTTCGACAAAGATTTCTCTTTACATACGGCAAATTTCCACAAGGTGATTGATCCATCGCCTTTCTAAATGTGATAGAAGCTACTACACCATGCTTCAATCTCTTTTTATATATTTAAACTGAATGTTCGTATAACAATGCTTTGAATTATTCCTCAGAAAATTGACCCCTCCAAATATTTACTCAGAGGGGCAGTTACTGAAATGTAAAACGTTACTTATTTGCCAATCATTTTCATAGTTTTCAAGTTGCGATCTTTGAACACACTCCCTCCTTCTCAGTTTATTCTATGAAAGTGAGCTGTGTTTGTTAGAGTTTCAGAAACATTACATATTTATTTAATTTAAACACTTTTTTTCAGATATAATAATGTTTGGTGTGATTGACACAGAATATATTGGTGTGAAATATTCCTCATCTGGCATTATTTTCGAAGCAGCTTTCTTACTCCTAGACAATCAACGACGTGAAATTCATTGCTATAAATGGAACATCAGATACAATATGTATAAGTACGAGAAAAACCGATGGAGTCCAACACTAAATTTTATAAATCGAAATCGCTTTTACGCTAAAACCATACGACCACATAATGAAAATGGCTATGAAATAAAACATGTACAAGAGGAAATTCAGGAAATATGCAGTTTTTTCGGTGTGCAAGCTGTTTATGTTAAGGGAAACGTGCCAACTGATAAACTCTTACTAGAAAAATGTGATAAAAATATAGCATTATTCAATTTAGAAGACTTCAAATATGAAAAATACCTGCATTCAGTAAATGACCCGGAAGATGAAGTTATATATTTCGCTCAATGGATACCGGAAAAGATACCTGACATGGAAAAATGTCATCAGATGTACAAAGTCCTAAACTTGCTCCTCCTCATATCAAATGGATTAAGCTTCTTTTTTTTTAAATATGCCATTATTTTTTTTCAAATGTTTTTAAATATGTTTAAGCAATAAATATCTTAAGCCTCAACAGTTTTATTCTTCAGATTAGTCTATCGCCATGAAAATTATACTTTCTAATTCAACATGTCAGGGAACACACTTTCAAGTTCAGTATGATGGAAAACCCTAAATAGTCACCCCTAAAAATGTAAGTTTACCCTAAAAAGTTAAAGAATTTCCCTGAAATTACACTTTCAGTTCAATCAGGTCAGGTTACAAACTTTCAGGTTCAGTATGTGGGAGAACCCTAAATGCTCATCCCTAAAAAGGTAAGTAAACCCTAAAAGGTTAAAGAATTTCCCTGAAATTACACTTTCAGATCCAACATGTAGGAGTACCCTAAATGATCATCCCTAAAAAAGTTAAGTTAACCCTAAACGCTTTAAGAATTTCTCTGAAATCATAATTTCAGATTCAGCATGTAGGAGAACCCTAAATGCTCATCCCTAAAAAAGGTAAGTTAACCCTAAACGCTTAAAGAATTTCTCTGAAATCACACTTTCAGGTTAGGTTAGGTAGGACCCCGACCCACACTACCACAACCCCGAAGTAACCCCCGGCCCCAAAGCCCCCCGGGCCCCCAAAGACCCTCCGGACCCCGCAATACTTTTCAAAAGACATTTCAGAGCAAGTTCCTTCTTAATGTCCCTCCTAAACCCATTTTCCAAGTTGAAGTACCCATACTTTTCACCCACAACTTTACTTTACAGCTTTTGAATGCTCCAACACCAAGCAATACTTTTCAAATGGCATTTCAGAACAAGTTATTTTCTTAATATCCTTCCTAAACCCATTTTACAAGTTGAAGTACCCATACTTTTCACCCACAACTATACTTTACAGCTTTTTAATGCTCCAACACCAAGCAATACTTTTCAAATGGCATTTCAGAACAAGTTATTTTCTTAATGTCATTCCTAAACCCATTTTACAAGTTGAAGTTCCCATCCTTTTTACCCACAACTTTACATTACAGCTTTTTGAATGCTCCAACTCCAAGCAATACTTTTCAAAAGGCATTTCACAACCAGTTCCTTTTCTTAATGTCCCTCTTAAGGCCATTTTACAAATTGAAGTACCCATCCTTTTCACACACAACATTACTTCACAGCTCTTGAAGGCCACAATACCAAGCAATACTTTTCAATGCATTTCACAACAAGTTCTTTTCTTAATGTCCCTCCTAAACCCATTTTACAAGTTGAAGTACCCATCCTTTTCAACCCACAACATTACTTTACAGCTTTTGAATGCCCCAACACATAGCAATACTTTTCAAATGGCATTTCAGAACAAGTTATATTCTTAATGTCCCTCCTAAACCCATTTTACAAGTTGAAGTACCCACCCTTTTCACCCTCAACTTTACTATACTGCTTTTTGAATGCTCCAACACCAAGCAATACTTTTCAAATGACATTTCAGAACAAGTTATTTTCTTAATGTCCTGCCTAAACCCATTTTACAAGTTGAAGTTCCCATCCTTTTCACCCACAACTTTACTTTACAGCATTTTGGATACCTCAACACCAAGAAATACCGTTCAAAAGGCATTTCAGAGCAAGTTTCTTTCTTAATGCCCCTTCTAAACCCATTTTACAAGTTGAAGCATTCATCCTTTTCACCCACAACTTTACTTTACAGCTTTTTGGATAACTCAACACCAAGAAATACTTTTAAAAAGGCATTTCAGAGCAAGTTCCTTTCTTAAAGCCCCTTCTAAACCCTTTTTCCAACTTGAAGTACCCATCCGTTTCACCCACAACTTTACTTTACAGCTTTTTGGATACCTCAACACCAAGAAATACATTTCAAAAGGCATTTCAGAGCAAGTTCCTTTCTTAATGTCCCTTCTAAACCCATTTTCCAACTTGAAGTACCCATCCTTCTCATCCACAACTTTACTTTACAGCTTTTTGGATACCTCAACACCAAGAAATACTTTTCAAAAGACATTTCAGAGCAAGTTCCTTTCTTAATACCTCTTCTAAAACCATTTTACAAGTTGAAGCATAAATCCTTTTCACCCCACAAAATTATATTAAAACTGTTTTGATTACTAAACAACCTGAAATACATATCAAAAGGCATTTTAGATCAGTTTTTCTTAATACCCCGCCAAAACCCCTTTTACAAGTTTAAAAGTCCATCCTATACACCCACAACTATACTTTACAGCTTTTATCATAACTCAACACTAAGAAACACTTTTCAAAGACAATTTCAGAGCAAGTTAATTTCTTAATGTCCTTTCTAAACCAATTTTACAAGTTGAAGTACTTATCTTTTTCATCCAAAACTATACTTTACAGCTTTTAGGATACCTCAACACCAAGAAATACTTTTCAAAGACCATTTCAGAGCAAGTTACTTTCTTAATGTCTCTTCTAAACCCATTTTACAAGTTAAAGTACATATCTTGTCATCCAAAACTATACTTTACAGCTTTTAGGATACCTCAACATCAAGAAATACTTTTCAAAGACGATTTCAGAACAAGTTACTTTCTTATTGTCCCTCCTAAACCATTTTACAAGTTGAAGTACCCATCCTTTTCAACCCACAACTTTACTTTACAGCTTTTTGGATACCCCAACGCCAAGAAATACTTTTCAATGGCGTTTCAGAACAATTTCTTTTCTTAATGTCCCTCCTAAACTCATTTTACAAGTTGAAGTACTTATCATTTTCACCCAACCCTATACTTCACAGCTTTTAAGATATCTCAACACCAATAAATACTTTTTCAAAGGCCATTTCAGAGCAAATTACATTCTTAATTTCCTCTCTAAACCGATTTTAAAAGTTGAAGTACTTATCTTTTCCACCCAAAACTTTACTATACAGTTTTTAGGATACCTCAACACCAAGAAGTACTTTTCAAAGACCATTTCAGAGCAAGTTACTTCTTAATGATCCTTCTAAACCCATTTTACAAGTTGAAGTACTTATCTTTTTCACCCAAAACTATACTTTACAGCTTTTAGGATACCTAAACACCAAGAAATACTTGTCAAAGACCATTTCAGAGCAAGTTACTTTCTTAATGTCCCTCCTAAACCCATTTTACAATTTGAAGTACTTATCTTTTTCATCCAAAACTATACTTTACAGCTTTTAGGATACCCCAACATTAAGAAATACTTTTCAAAGACCAATTCAGAACAAGTTACTTTCTTATTGTCCCTCCTAAACCCATTTTACAAGTTGAAGTACTTATCTTTTTCACCCAAAACTATACTTTACAGCTTTGGGGATACCTCAACACCAAGAAATACTTTTCGAAGACCATTTCAGAGCAAGTTACTTTCTTAATGTCCCTCCTAAACCCATTTTCCAAGTTGAAGTACTTATCTTTTTCACCCACAACTCTACTTTACAGCTTTAAGGATACCTCAACCCCAAGAAATACTTAGGTTAGGCTAGATTAAATTAGGTTAGATTAGGTTAGGTTATCCTACGTACGCTTCACCCAGGTTAGGTTAGGTGAAAGACAGGCAAAAAGTTAGGTGAATGGTTAGGTTAGGATAGACTAGATTAAGTTAGGTTAGGTTAGGTTAGCCTACGTCCGCGCGCGTTCGTAGGCTAACCTAACCTAACCTAACTTAACTAACCTAACTTAATCTAGTCTATCCTAACCTAACCATTCACCTAACTTTTTGCCTGTCTTTCACCTAACCTAACCTAGGTGAAGCGTAAGTAGGATAACCTAACCTAATCTAAACTAACTTAATCTAGCCTAACCTAAGTATTTCTTGGGGTTGAGGTATCCTTAAAGCTGTAAAGTAGAGTTGTGGGTGAAAAAGATAAGTACTTCAAGTCGGAAAATTGGTTTAGGAGGGAGCATTAAGAAAGTAACTTGCTCTGAAATGGTCTTTGAAAAGTATTTCTTGGTGTTGAGGTATCCCCAAAGCTGTAAAGTATAGTTTTGGGTGAAAAAGATAAGTACTTCAACTTGTAAAATGGGTTTAGGAGGGACAATAAGAAAGTAATTTGTTCTGAAATGGTCTTTGAAAAGTATTTCTTGGTGTTGAGGTATTCTAAAAGATGTAAAGTATAGTTTTGGGTGAATAACATAAGTGCTTCAAATTGTAAAATGGGTTTAGGAGAGACATTAAGAAAGTAAAGTGCTCTGAAATGGTCTTTGAAAAGTATTACTTGGTATTTAGGTATACTAAAAGATGTAATGTATATTTTTGGGTGAAAATGATAAGTACTTCAACTTTTAAATTGGGTTTAGATGGATCATTAAGAAGTAACTTGCTCTGAAATGGTCTTTGAAAAGTATTTCTTGGTGTAGAGGTATCCAAAAAGCTGTAAAGTAAAGTTTTGGGTGAAAAAGATAAGTACTTCAACTTGGAAAATGGGTTTAGGAGGGACATTAAGAAAGTAACTTGCACTGAAATGGTCTTTGAAAAGTATTTCTTGGTGTTGGGGTACCCTAAAAGCTGTAAAGTATAGTTTTGGGTGAAACAGATAAGTACTTCTAGTTGTAAAATGGGTTTAGGAGGGACATTAAAAAAATGAATTGTTCTTGAACGCCATTGAAAATTATTTATTGGTGTTGGGGTATCCAAAAATCTTAACAGTAAAGTTGTGGGTTGAAAATGATGGTTACTTCAACTTGTAAAATGGGTTTAGGAGGGACAATAAAAAAGCAACTTGTACTGAAAACGTCTTTGAAAAGTATTTCTTGATGTTGAGGTATACTAAAAGCTGTAAAGTATAGTTTTGGATTAAAAGATATGCACTTCAACTTGTAAAATTGGTTTAGAAAAGACAATAAGAAAGTAACTTGCTCTGAAATGGTCTTTGAAAAGTATTTCTTGGTGTTGAGGTATCCTAAAATCTGTAAAGTATAGTTTTGGATGAAAAAAGATAAGTACTTCAACTTGTAAAATTTGTTTAGTAGAGACATTAAGAAAGTAACTTGCTCTGAAATGGTCTTTGAAAAGTATTTCTTGGTGTTGAGTTATCCTAAAAGCTGTAAAGTATAGTTTTGGGTGAAAAGGATGGATGTTTCAACTTGTAAAATGGGTTTAGGAGGGGCATTAAGAAAAATTTCTCTGAAAAGCCTTTTGAAAGGTATTTCATGGTGTTGAGGAATCCAAAAAGGTGTAAAGTAAAGTTGGGGGTGAAAAAGATTGATGCTTCAACTTGTAAAATGGGTTTAGAAGAGGTATTAAGAAAGGAACTTGCTCTAAAATGTCTTTTGAAAAGTATTTCTTTTGCTGTTAAGGTATTCAAAAAGCTGTAAATTAAAGTTTTATGCTGAAAAGAATGGGTACTTCAACTTTTAAGATGGGTTTAGAAGGGACATTAAGAAAAGAACTTACTCTGAAATACCTTTTTAAAAGTATTTCTTGGTGATGAGGTATACAAAAAGCTGTAAATTAAAGTTGTGGGTGAAAAGAATGGGTACTTCAAGTTAGAACATGGGTTTAGAAGGGACATTAAGAAAGGAAATTGCTCTGAAATGTCTTTTTAAAAGGTATTTCTTGGTGTTGAGATATCCAAAAAGCTGTAAAGTAAAGTTGTGGATGAAATGGATGGGTACTTCAAGTTGGAAAATGGGTTTAGAAGGGACATTAAGAAAGGAACTTGCTCTTAAATGCATTTTGAAAAGTATTTCTTGGTTTTGGATCATTCAAAAGCTGTAAAGTAAAGTTTTGGGTAAAAATGGTGAATGCTTCAAGTTGGAAAAAGGGTTTAGAATGGGCTTTAAGAAAGAAACTTGCTCTGAAAGGCCTTTTGAAAAGTATTTCTTGGTGTTGAGGTATCCAAAAAGCTTAAAAGTAAAGTTCTGGGTGACTAAGATGGGTACATCAAGTTAGAAAATGGGTTTAGAAGGGACATTAAGAAAGGAACTTGCTCTGAAATGCCTTTTGAAATGTATTTCTTTGTGTTTAGGTATCAAAAAAGCTGTAAATTAAAGTTGTGGGTGAAACAGATGGGTACTTCAAGTAGGAAAATGGGTTTAGAAGGGACATTACGAAAGGAACTTGCTCTGAAATGCCTTTTGAAAAGTATTTCTTGGTGTTGAGATATCCAAAAAGCTGTAAATGAAAGTTGTGGATGAGAAGGATAGGTACTTCAAGTTGGAAAATGGGTTTAGAATGGACATTAAGAAAGGAACTTGTTCTGAAATGCCTTTTGAAATGTATTTCTTGGTGTTGAGGTATCCAAAAAAGCTGTAAAGTAAAGTTGCGGGTGAAACGGATGGGTACTTCAAGTTGGAAAAAGGGTTTAGAACGGACTTTAAGAAAGGAACTTCCTCTGAAATGTCTTTTTAAAAGTATTTCTTGGTGTTGAGGTATCCAAAAAGCTGTAAAGTAAAGTTGTGGGTGAAAAGGATGAATGCTTCAACTTGTAAATGGGTTTAGAAGGGGCATTAAGAAAGAAACTTGCTCTGAAATGCCTTTTGAACGGTATTTCTTGGTGTTGAGGTATCCAAAAAGCTGTAAAGTAAAGTTGTGGGTGAAAAGGATGGTAACTTCAACTTGTAAAATGGGTTTAGGAAGGACATTAAGAAAATAACTTGTTCTGAAATGCCATTTGAAAAGTATTGCTTGGTGTTGGAGCATTCAAAAAGGCAGTATAGTAAAGTTGAGGGTGAAAAGGATGGGTACTTCAACTTGTAAAATGGGTTTAAGCGGGACATTAAGAAAATAACTTGTTCTGAAATGCCTTTTGAAAAGTAATGCTATGTGTTGGGGTATTCAAAAGCTGTAAAGTAATTTTGTGGGTTGAAAAGGATGGGTACTTCAACTTGTAAAATGGGTTTAGGAGGGACATTAAGAAAAGAACTTGTTGTGAAATGCATTGAAAAGTATTGCTTGGTGTTGTGGCCTTCAAGAGCTGTGAAGTAATGTTGTGTGTGAAAAGGATGGGTACTTCAATTTATAAAATGGGCTTAGGAGGGACATTAAGAAAAGGAACTGGTTGTGAAAAGCCTTTTGAAAAGTATTGCTCGGAGTTGGAGAATTCAAAAAGATATAAAGCAAAGTTGTGGGTAAAAAGGATGGGAACTTCAACTTGTAAAATGGGTTTAGGAATGACATTAAGAAAATGACTTGTTCAGAAATGCCATTTGAAAAGTATTGCTTGGTGTTGGAGCATTCAAAAGCTGTAAAGTATAGTTGTGGGTGAAAAGTATGGGTACTTCAACTTGTAAAATGGGTTTAGGAAGGATATTAAGAAAATAACTTGTTCTGAAATGCCATTTGAAAAGTATTGCTTGGTGTTGGAGCATTCAAAAGCTGTAAAGTAAAGTTGTGGGTGAAAAGTATGGGTACTTCAACTTGTAAAATGGGTTTAGGAGGGACATTAAGAAGGAACTTGCTCTGAAATGTCTTTTGAAAAGTATTGCGGGGTCCGGAGGGTCTTTGGGGGCCCGGGGGCTCTGGGGCCGGGGGTTACTTCGGGGTTGTGGTAGTGTGGGTCGGGGTCCTACCTAACCTAACCTGAAACTGTGATTTCAGAGAAATTCTTTAAGCGTTTAGGGTTAACTTACCTTTTTTAGGGATGAGCATTTAGGGTTCTCCTACATGCTGAATCTGAAAGTGTGATTTCAGAGAAATTCTTTAAGCGTTTAGGGTTAACTTACCTTTTTTAGGGATGAGCATTTAGGGTTCTCCTACATGTTGGATCTGAAAGTGTAATTTCAGGGAAATTCTTTAACCTTTTAGGGTTAACTTACCTTTTTAAGGATGAGCATTTAGGGTTCTCCTACATGCTGAACCTGAAAGTTTGTACCCTGACCTGTTGGATCTGAAAGTGTAATTTCAGGGAAATTCTTTAACCTTATAGGGTTAACTTACCTTTTTAGGGGTGACTATTTAGGGTTCTCCAACATGCTGAACTTTAAAGTGTGTTCCCTTACATGTTTAATCTTAAATTATAATTTTCTTGGCGATGTAATATTCTAAATAATAATAACGGTTGAGTCTTAATATATTTATTTCTTAAAAATATTTAAAAACAATTTAAAAAAAAATAATGACATATTTAAAAAAAAAGAAGCTTAATCCATTTGATATGAGGAGGACCAAGTTTAGGACTTTGGATATCTGATGCATTTTTCCATGTCAGGTATCTTTTCCGGTATCCATTGAGCGAAATATCTAACTTCATCTTCTGGGTCATGTACTGAATGCAGGTATTTTTCATATTTGAAGTCTTCCAAATTGAATAAAGCTATGTTTTTATCACATTTTTCTAGTAAGAGTTTATCAGTTGGCACGTTTCCCTTAACATAAACAGCTTGCGCACCGAAAAAACTGCATATTTCCTGCATTTCCTCTTGTACATGTTTTATTTCATAGCCATTTTCATTATGTGGTCGTATGGTTTTAGCGTAAAAGCCATTTCGATTTATAAAATTTAGTGTAGGACTCCATCTGTTTTTCTCGTACTTATACATATTCTATCTGATGTTCCATTTATAGCAATGAATTTCACGTCGTTGATTGTCTAGGAGTAAGAAAGCTGCTTCGAAAATAATGCCAGATGAGGAATATTTCAGACCAATATATTCTGTGTCAATCACACCAAACATTATTATATCTGAAAAAAAAGTGTTTAAATGAAATAAATATGTAATGTTTCTGAAACTCTAACAAACACAGCTCACTTTCATAGAATAAATTGAGAAGGAGGGAGTGTGTTCAATGATCCCAACCTGAAAACTATGAAAATGATTGGCAAATAAGTAACGTTTTATATTTCAGCAACCGCTCCTCTGAGTAAATATTTGGAGGGGTCAATTTTCTGAGGAATAACTCAAAGCATTGTTATACGAACATTCAGTTTGAATACGTAAAAAGAGATTGAAGCAGGGTGTAGTAGCTTCTATCACATTTGGAAGGACCATGGATCAATCACCTTGTGGAAATTTGCCGTATGTAAAGATAAATCTTTGTCGAAAGCAACCTAAACTCTGAAAATCATAGTTTGATTATAATAAATTCAACTTTTATCAGAAATAACTCAAAGCATTATTATACTAACGTTCAGTTTTTTATTCAAGCGCATGCCAGATCAATAACGAATATATCTTACTACCTTTTATCCAAATGCTATAGTTAAAATCGCTAAAATGTCAATGAGAAATGGTTCGCACAACGAAGTAGAAAACAATTATGATAAAAACAATCTTTCATTTCTATTTTGTCACTAATAAAAGCGCTAACCCCCTCCCCAACAAAACTCACGGATTCAAGCCCCCCTCCCCTAAATTTAGGAAAATTGTTATAGTTAAAATCGCTAAAATGTCAAAGAGAAATGGTTAGACACTGAAAGATTACAATATGGAAAAGCTAAATTTTTCGAAAGGATAATTATTTCTTTTTGCGAGAATTTGGTTGTAAAAACAATGATGGATGGGGGGGGGGTTAGGTTTTGTGGGTAAAAGAACACCTTTTATGTTTTCTTTCGAGTATAAAGATTGTAAAGTGATGTTTGTATTGTATGGGGGGGGTATTTACCTGAATAGACTGGAGGGGGACCACGGAAAATAATTTTATTTTTAAAATAAAAACGGAACTTACATGGTAAATTGAGGTTGCCAATGCTTCTAATTCATCAAATTTCTCCATTATGTCAAAATACTTTCTGATAATTGAATCACATTGCATGTCCGTTATATACGAAATCTAAAGGTCAAATTGTTATGTAAGCAAGCCCTCTGATTGGCTGAGAAGGAAACACGTAATCTAACTGTTTCCGGGAAACTCATAACATTTGGCTCGAGCAACAACAACAAATACTATTTCTGGAAACTCATAACATTTGCCTTGAGCAACAAAAAGAAGGAAGTGTCACTGACCTGCTTCCATTAGACTTAATAATCCACGAAAGTGATAAATTTTCTGTTTTTCCATTCTCACTGACAACAAACTGACGCAAATGTGAGAAAGCTCATGTTTTATCATTCTCACTGACAAAAACCAGACATAAATGTCAGAAAGCTCCTGTTTTTTCATTCTCACTGACAAAAACCATAAAAACATCCATAAATGTTACAAAATTCCTGTTTTTTCAAATTCTCACTGACAAAAACCATAAAACATCCATGAAAAACATCAAATAAATCGACCAACACACATAACCATCCATGAAAACAGACATAAATGTGACAAAGTTCCTGTTTTTTCATTCTCACTGACAAAATCCATAAACCACGTGGTTCTATGCCCATATAGGGTGTGGTGACACGAGTCAATAAGGCATCTCTACTAACATCCAGCAAATCTTGCTAGATGCTTCATGCTTCAGAAGCATCTAGCAAGAACCAGTTTGACCACTGTCATTACTGAAGCTTCCTAATTCTAATATTGGTTCGCAGACTTGTCTTCATGTTCTTCCAAACTTTTTTCAACCGTGAAAAAAACATCCTGAGCCTTGACTTTTCTACTTTTATCATCTTTGCGGCTCCCACCATCCTTACTAGTAATACTACCAAGGTAAGTGAAGCTGTCCATTTGATCAATCTTTTCGTTACTGAAAGCAACCTTTTCATCTTCACTTATTCCTAGTGTTAGTGACTTAGTCTTCTTAACATAAATTTTTAGATCTATTCTAGCACCGTGAGCTTGCAAAACCTCTAAAAGTTCATTTATTTTGTTCATACATTCATCTAGGATGCTTAAATCATCATATATAATCCAAGTCCAGGAAAGTTTTACTTCTCCAATTGATTCCGTGTCCACGCATTGTCTTTCTTGTGCTTCTTAAGACAAAGTCCTTCAAAATTACCTATATAAATGGAGATAAGACAAAACCCTACTTAACTCCTGGTTTAATACGAAACCATCTATGAACCTCATTTCTTTTTTCTCGTACATAGCCCTAATCATTTTTATGTATTTGTCCGGTACATCACACAAGGATAAGACGTTCGCTAAAGCTCTTCTATCACCTGAATTAAATGCTTGCTCATAATAAATAGAACTAAAGGACTAAAGGTGTTGGATGTCTCAGGCACTTCTCAATTATTAAACTAAAAGTGAAATTTGGTCGATACATCCTCTGCCCTTCCTAAAACCGCACCGTTCTTATCTTAATAATTTGTATGTAGCATCTCTAAGTATAAAAAGTATCATCATACAAAGCAATTTGCTACCTACGGAAACCAGGCTAATACCTCTATAATTACAACACTCACTCTTAACATCTTTCCTATACTGTGGTTTAGTTAGGGTTTGCCTATAATTTCTAGGTACTTCCCCTTTTCGAAAATCAAATTCACAATCTTCAGTAACTTTTTTTAAACCTCGTAACCGCCACATTTAAGAAACCCATTTACCATACTATGAGCACCTGGGGCCTTATTATTTTTAATCCTTTTAGTACTGTCACTAATTCTTCCGGACCAAATTAATCTTCCTTCACATTCAAGAAGTAACAAACTTTTTTATTTTCCTCCATAGCTTTTCCTTTAACTCTATCCATGTTTTGCACATTCTCAAAACTTTCTGCCCATCTCTCTTTAACTCTTTCCTTATCACTAATTGTGGCCCGTTCCTATCTTTAACTGGAACCAGTCCAGGTTGACTACTCCCTCTCAGTGTATTAACATGTCAGTACAATATTTTACTATTATGCCGTGTAACTGCATCTTCCAGATCCCCGGCAATTTTATCCATGGATTCCACTTCACATCTCCTTAGTTCATATTGGGATGCTTTCTCTATTTTCTTTATATTCCTCTTATTTTCGTATGATCTATCGCTCAGATAATTTTTGTACAAGGTCACCATCAGCAACTTCACGAATTATTTTTCTAAAATTGTTCCATCCATAAATTTAAAACTCTAAAACTAAATTTAAAATTTTAAACTCTCCATCATAATGGCACAATGCATTAATTTTTTTTTAGACCAGGGTACCTCGTATAGAAGGAGTTGTCGCAGAAACTTCAAAAAGGGCTCATTTGATTGGAAGTTGAGAGGGCTAGTGTTGAGAAGGCGGGGGCTAGGGCTAGTCTAGAGGGCAAGGGTTGTAAGTTATTCCCTTGGCGCATATAAGGTTCATATAGAAGGCGCTGTCTTAGAAACTTCAAAAAGGGCTCATTCGATTGGAAATTGAGAAGACTAGTACCCCCTTTAATAGTTGAGAGTGATCGGAGGGCAAATATCCCCCTCCCACACCCATCATTTCCCCAAACACTTCTGATTAATTTTTTGTTATAAACTCTTTGTTCAACGTTGTGGAAAGGTCTGTAAATTGTCTCTTTGAGGATGACAACCCCCAAAGCCCTCAGGGCAAGGGTTGTAAGTTATGCCCTGGGGACATATAAGGTTTATCTTATGGAAAGCGTGGTCATTTACACTTCAGTGGATGCTCATTGGATTGGTAATCAAAAGTAGTGTTGGGCGATATTTCGATTTTTCGATATATCGATATATCGATATTTTCACTTTCGATATTCGATATATCGATATCGATATTTCAGAACCGTTTTTGGCTCCGATACACTCTTGTTTTTGGCAAAGTTAAATAATGAAAATCGTAGCTAAAGAGTATTTTGCATCATTTTTTTATAAAAACTTCGAATAATACAACATTGAACAATGAAAAAAACAACTTTGATTATATGAAAGAATATCACGAAAACCCAGACATGAAACTACTTGGGATCAAGAAAAAAACGCGGCTATATTTGGCTATTCAAAAACAGCAACATGTCAATGTTTTTCCCAGAGAGTCGGTTTTGCCACTCGGTGATCAACTGACCGGCCTTGGAAAAAACTCTGTCAGAAGGGACACTGGAGGCGGGCACAGACATAAATTTCATGGCAACCTCGTATAGATATTTCTGAGACCCCATGTTGCGAGAATTCCCCTACTTGAGTGGATCCGTTTTTCTTGAAGCTACAGATTCCCTGTTAAAAAGCTGCAGAGCCATGATAGACTCGGCTGCTGTCGAACCATGTCCTGATTTGACTACCAGAACTTCGTCATGTGAGCCCCACAAACTGTCATGAGCATGTCGATGCTGTCTCGCGGGGTTTGTGACGGTACTTGTACCTGCTGCTACGGATTCAGCAGACAGCAAGGTCAAATCCATCTCTCTTGCTCTTTTCCCCTCAACCGAGACAAGGTCGTCAGCGGAAATATACATTTTCTTGAAACGCGGATCAAGGTACGTGGCAATCGTCACGGGTGTGACCTGACGAGGCTTATAATCCTAGCTTGCATTTTCTCCATCAAAGCCTTGTGGAAGTCCTCGGCGACATTTGAAAATCCACCACAATCTACCTGAACAAGGTGGCGTCTCAAAATCTTGGATAAAGGCAGGACTTTTGAGATGGAGGGATAGCTTTCAGAAGAGAGCTCGATTGTGACCTCGTCAAAAGGTGTAAGTACCGCGATCACGTTTGAAATAACATCCCACTCACTTTCAGTGAGTAGTAGATCTACTTTACCGAGAAGCACGAGCAAACTTGGTACTGACTCTTTCAAATCTTGTAGACTACGCAACACAGTGAGAGGCGAATTCTGTCTAGTGGTCACATCAGGTATCAGTTTTTTGGTGCAAACATTGTCAATAGAGATCTGAATCTGGCGCAACTTGTCGGCAGCTACAACACTACGTCTGAAAAAGCTGACTATGTTCCTAGCTTTTTGGACAAGAGGTGACAAGTCAGTAGTATCATCAATAGCACCCCTCACAATCAAATTCAGAGTATATGCGAAGCACGAAACATGTCTCCAGCCTTTACCTACAGCAGATGCAGCATCCTTTACAGCCCGTACCACATTTGCTCCGTTATCGGTAACTACAGCTACAACCTTTTCCTTAATCCCCCCCTCAGTGGCAATTTTCAGAAGATGAGCTGTGATAGCATCAGCAGTATGCCTTTCTTCAATTTTCGCAGTAGTAAGCATGTTGCTGCAGAGGCAGCCTTTCTTATCAATGTAATGTACAGTGACAGCCATGAAACCCTCAGTTACCCGGGAGGTCCATATATCTGTGGTAAGGGACATCTGTCCTACTGTTTTTTAGCGCCTCCTGCAGTTTCAATTTCTCTACAGCATAGATTTAAGGGAGAAGATCTATTGTCACTTTAGCTCGGGATGGTAAAGTATAATTGGCGTCAAGACCGTGCCCAAGATCAATACACCCATGATTTGAAGCAACAGAGAGGGGTTGCATATCTTTTGCAATGAATTTCACAACCAGTTTGTTCATTTATACAGTTTTAGGGTGCTTTGCACTGTACTTGGTCTGTAGCAACGAGTCAATTCTCGGCTGCTTTGCACTTGGTGTTCCTGAGTCAGTCTGGTCACTTCTATCACGGGTAACTTGGATAGGGTCACTAGCTTGACTCAAAGGTCTGGTTGAGTTTTGGTTATGTGATGGGACAATTTGACTTGAATCATGATAATCATCAGATGGATACGAATCAGAATCAGGGTTAACACTGGCACCCCCGGCCGATGTACTTCCTTTTATGCTTTGGTATTGTTTTTTGTGGTTTGTCTTGAGATGAGCATTAATGTTGGTGGTATTTCCAGAGGTAGCAACACGTTTTTTGCATATTTTGCATAGTGCAGTCTTAGCCGATACTTTTGTAAAATATTCCCACAAAGGACTTGGCATTTTTCAAAAACTGGTAGAGACCTGGACTTGCAATATATTAAACATTCAGAGGCAAATAGAATCCAATGGAACTCATTTTGTTAAATAAAGTGGTAGTACCAACCAGCAAATAATGGACCAAATTTGGGGATTCGAGTTGGCATATAGGGTTGGATTTTGCTATGTACTCTAGATCAATAAGCAAAAGAAAATGATGAAAAATTACAGTATATTATCAGCTAAATTTCTAAATATCAATTATTTGGCAAAATATCATATTTTGCCAATCTGTTTTACAGAAATGTTATCTACTAGTCCAAGAGCCATGTAGCAAGACAATACTCTGATATTAATAAGATTTCAAAGTCAAGACAGTGTTACCGCCTAGAGTCTAGGCGGTAGAGTCCAAGTTATACGAGTTGTTGGAAACGCATCTGCCTAAAGAATAATCACATCAACCGAGTACACCCAGGAGAGGCTGTGACACTATCTAATTACCAAAGGAAAAAATCATCGGACTCATTCTTCCTGACTGAGCATAGAAGCAGCATAAAAACAGGACACACAAACCAGCAATATTACAAAACCCATTAGGGCACTTCTAAATTTTTGAAAGACGCCCTCTGACTTACCCATTACATACTTCATACCAGCTTCATCACAGGGACCTATGCAACCTCGGACTGTTCGAACAAGAAGCTAGTGCCGTGGTAATAGAAGTGTCAATCTAACCTTCAAACTATAATTTAAGCCTCCTAACCCTGTGTGGCAAAGGGAGGTTGTTAATTTCAGTTGAAGACCCAAAATTATGGTCTAAAAGCTTGATTGATACTTTTTATCACCAACGTACAGGGCTATACCAGTCTGAGGTTGCATATTTACCTAGCATAGGTTCCCTGTACCTGACTTAAACCCTGACTTTTACGAGGTGGGCCGAGAAATTCTACTTCTACACTTACCCAGCTGGGAATCAATAAAAGTATTTTGGGTTATGGGGCTATAAGCCCCATAACCATCATCATTGTCACATCATCATTGTCACAATGATGATTTTATTTATATATAATAAACAGGCCTTAAGGGTGAGTATACAGGGTTGCGAGCTTTTTGGTCAATGAACATGTCCCTTGAGCATCCAAAAATGTTTCCTTTTCAGCCAAATTATGTCCATATTTTGTCTATAATATGTTCATAATATATCCATCTTGAAATCTCAAAAACTAGTTTTCTTACGACTTGTATACTTCTTTCAAAGTGGTCAGTTAACATCGAATATAATGAAAACGAATAAGATTCATTTAATCATCCATAAAAAATGAACTAGTGTGAAAGCACAAAAGTCGTAAAAACATGTAAACAGTAAAAAAATAATTGTGGGAGCTTAAGGCTCATCTTCATACGAGAGTTCTGCTTGACAGGTATGGTTTGCATGAGGGTCAGCATTTTCACTTTTTTTTGTAGCTTTTTGCCAATCAGAGTATTTCTTGCGCATGTCATATGGTACAATCCAGGAGTTAAGCGACGTTGCAGAGTGCTAGGTAAACTGGGTTGCCCTTCAATCAGGGGGGTGACATTCCTCATAATTCAGTAATTGCTTCTGTTGCAAGTTACATTTTGAGCCCTTAAAGGGGCCCCAAATGTATTGAATTTTTTTAACCACACAAAGAAGTTATCAACAGTAGTTAAGTTACTGAAAAGTTGTTAAAAACATATCACTAATTTATAAATAAGTTATTCAAGAGTAATATATTCCAAAAAATAACAATCAAACCTCATTTATTGGGCAACACAAATATAAACTGTTTTCCTAGTGTTTCAAGTTTTCAAATGCCGTAAATAAATGTAGCACTGATTTTTGAAATTTGTAAATTTGCTGTCAACAATTCAGGTAATATATTTGCAAATTCGGCTGGGGGGGGTGGGTAAATTTCATGGTAACTTTGCAGTGGACCTTATAATCTACTAGAATGAAAGTTAAAACATCATTTGATACTTTTTATGCTCTTTCATAATTCATATAAAATACCTTCAGGGCCCCTTTAAGGGCTCAAGATGCAATTTGCAACAGAAGCAATTATTGGATTATGAAGGACATAAAAAAAGGCATCAAATGATGTATTTACTTTCATCTTAGCTAAATTATTGTGCCACCTGCAAATTTACCACCAATACCAACAGCCTAAACTTATATATTGTGCCCAAGATTTGGAGCCTGTTTTAAATGTTTAAGAGGAGTGTATTTTGATTAAGATAGCCTACTTGTCAAAGATTATGCATTATCCAAGCACTGGGAGGTTTTAACCAATATAACCCCTCCACTATAGCCTAGTCTAGGTTAAGTTTGTATTAGTTTTATAAAAGTTTTCAAGAATCTTACTGGGAATTTCACATAAACCTAAGGGTGACTCATTCAAACAGGGTGTGTGACTGCCTTTGTTCGAGCAACACTTTACTAGGCTATAACTCCACACAAAGTTTTCATATAGCTTAATTTTTTATCAACCAGGTAGAATCACGACCATTCTAGGAGACCCTTAATTAAATTATTTGAAAAAAACTACGGTTTCTAAGGAATTAAAGGGGCTGAGTCACAAGTTCGAACCTTAAAACGTACAAGGATTAGAAGGTACAGTTAGGGGGCTGCTGCATCCCCAACCCCCCACTTTCGCAATCTTTAAATAAAAAAAAAACTTTTTAAACTGAAAGTAAGGAGCGACATTAAAACTTAAAACGAACAGAAATTATTCCGTATATGAAAGGGGCTGTGCCCTCCTCAACGCCTCGCTCTTTGCGCTAAAGTTTGACTTTCTCACAACTCTTTTTTTAAACAATAAAAACTTTAGCGTAAAGAGCGAGGCGTTGAGGAGGGCATAGCCCCTTTCATATACGGACTAATTTCTGTTCGTTTAAGTTTTAATGTCGCTCCTTACTTTCAGTTTAAAAAACTTTTTTTTTATTTAATGATTGCGAAAGTGGGGGGTTTTGGGGGCGGCAGCCCCCCAACAGTACCACCAAAAACCAGTACGTTTTAATGGTCGAACTTGTGACTCAGCCACTTTAACTCTTTAGAAAACGTAGTTTTTTCAAATAATTTCTGCACATTTTTGTACAGTTTATTACTTATTATTGCTTGACTAACTGTTAGCTGATCGTGTCAGGAGTTAAATTTGGGGGGCTGCCGCACCCCAAACCCCCCGCTCTTGAAGATTCTTGTGTTAAGGCTTTTAATTCCTGAATACTCAAATCAAATGCGCGGTAAAATTTTCTTTTTTCAACTTGTCTTCGAGCATGCGGTTATACGGCATGTTATCAAAGCAGTTGAGACTTACCTGTAACCTGAAGGCCGACTTTGATTTTCTTCTGGAGACGCCTGTTGAGCCGAAGGATTTAATAGATTGGATTTAAAAAAGAAACTAAGTTTCTTTTTTAAACTTTAAATTCAATATAAAAAAAAATTCCTCTAACTGGGAATCGAACCCGGGTCTTCCACCTGACAGTCAGTAGTAGCAACCAGTGCACCACAGAGACAATTTTTATATTATTTTTAGTCTTTGCTATCTATTTTTGAGGCAAGCAAATACCCACAAAACTTGATATTTGGTTTTTGGAAAACAGGGAAGGTGTGATTAGACTGAGCTAAAATTTCGAGGATGAGCTCCCAGGCCCCAGGGAAGCTTAGCTTTCTAATTTCAGCCCGATCGGAAAGCGTTAAAGGGCGGTTATGGTAGGAAAATTTAACATGGGTTCTTATCGAAAAACGAGGTTTTTCGTAAATGTAAATTCGGGGGATAAGTTTTTCGGTCTAAAAATATCAAAAGGCCCTAACAGGTCAAATTCCGCTTCGAATGAGTCCTCATTCACCTGGATCAATTGTCAACTGTGGCCTGTAGGCGTGTCTAGTAAAAAAAAGAGAAATGAACATTAAGTGGCTATATCTGGTTTTTGGAAAACATAGAAGGAGTGATTGGATTGAGCTGAAATTTCGGGGATGAGCTTCCGGGTCCTAGTAAAGCCTAACCTCTAAATTTAAGCCCGATCGGACAGCGTTAAAGGGGGGCTGTGGTAGGAGGGTCGAAACTTCCGGCCCAGTTTATCCCATGAAGATAAAGTCGGAGGAGGATGGAATTTTGCACGTTTCTTAGTTTGAGCTTGGGCTACAAAATGCAATCACCTCCGTCTCTCTGCAACCTCTAGGACCGGAAATCGCTTAACATTGTGGTGGGTCGCCTCTTTAAAGAGGCACAAGTGTGCCTTCTTGATTCAACTTGTAAATATGACAAGAAAACTTGTTAACTGAGACTAATTACATATATTTGTAGGATATTGCACTTCCAGCATGAAAATGTACTTACCAACACAGACATGTTATGATTTTTTGAAAATTGCGGTAAATGCTAAATAAAACTAGATAAAATCGCACATTCCTCTGTTAGTTAACAAAAGTTTCAATCATTCCATTAAAAAACATACAAACTGTGGAATGATAAGGAATGACAATGTCATTGTTGTTTATTTCAACGTTTCTGGAGCATTCATTAGCTCCGTCTTATGAGTCATTGGATTTCATAAGTTATTCTTCTTCTTCTGGAAGATTTGGAAAACTTTTTTCTCTGTGGGACCTTTTCTGTTGGTCATTCACGAGTAGATGGCGAGAAAAGCTGAAAATACTGGAAAATTCCGAAATATCGTTTTCGATAACGATATTTACGTTTCGATATTCGATATCGATATTTCGTCCGATATATCGATATATTGATATCGATATCGAATATCGCCCAA